>NC_061104.1:989395-1016895 GCF_015104395.2 Macrobrachium nipponense
GGATGGTCTGAGATGCAGCTTAGATATTTGTCGAGCTTATTCTTAAACACATCTACGCTCACTCCTGATATATTCCTCAGATGAGCTGGCAACGCACTGAATAGACGCTGCATTGTCGATGCTGGTGCTTAGTGGATTAATGTCCTGTGTGCTTTCCTTATTTTCCTGGTATAGTTTTGATCGCGATTAATCTACCTCTGCTTGCTCTTTCTGATATTTTTAGCCCCATGATGTTTTCGGCAATTCCTTCTATCTGTTTCCATGCCTGAATTATCATGTAGCGTTCTCTTCTCCTTTCTAGACTATATAATTTTAAAGATTGTAGTCTTTCTCAGTAGTCAAGATCCTTAACTCCTTCTATTCTAGCTGTAAAGGACCTTTGTGTGCTCTCTATTTGTGCAATATCCTTTTGATAGTGTGGGTACCATATCATATTGCAATAATCAAGTGGACTACGAACAAACGTTTTATAAAGCATAATCATGTGTTCAGCTTTTCTTGTTTTGAAGTGCCATAACAACATTCCCATTTTTGCTTTACATTTTGCCAATAGAATTGCTATTTGATCATTGCATAACATGTTCCTATTCAACATCACACCAAGGTCTTTAACTGCTTCCTTATTTGTGATTGTCTCATTATTAGGTCCCCTATATGCATATAGCTTTCCTTCTCAATCTCCATAATTTATTGATTCAAATTTATCAGAGTTAAATACCATCCTATTTACCTCTGCCCAGTCATATACTTTGTTAAGGTCTCTTTGTAGTGCGTTCTTATCTTCATCACAAGTAATTTCTCTACTTATTCTTGTGTCATCGGCGAAACTCCTCTCTACCGAGTTCTTAACATTACTGTCTATGTCTGCAATCATAATAACAAACAGTAATGCAGCTAACACCGTACCTTTTGGCACACCGGATATTACCTTAGCTTCATCCGTTTTCTCATCGTATGCAATAACTATCTGTTTTCTGTTGTGTAAAAATTCTTTTAACCATCTTCCTACTTTATCCACTATATTATGTTTTCTAATTTTCTTCGCTAACATACTATGATCTACCTTGTCAAAAGCTTTTGCAAAGTCTAGAGAAACCACATCTGTTTCATTTCCGTTTTTCATATTTTTGTATGTGTTCTTGCGGTGGACTAACAGTTGGGTTTGTGTACTTTTTCCGGGTACAAAACCATGTTGTCCTATATTAAACAAATTATTTTTTGTTAAATGTTTCATAATATTTTTCTTCATTACCCTTTCATACACTTTCATAATATGTGATGTTAGACCCACAGTTCTATAATAACTTGCCTCTAGTCTTGATCCACTTTTGAAAGTAGGGGTAATATATGCTAATTTGTGCTCATCATAAATCTTGCCTATATCTACACTTTGTCTTAATAATATTGCAAGTGGCTTTGCGGTAGAATGAACTACTTTAGCAAAATAGCAGGGACACCATCAGGTCCAGCTGCAGCTCCATTTTTAATTTCATTAATAGCCTGCACAATATCGGCTTCATTAATATCTATGTCTGATAAATATTCACTATTTTCATCCCTTATTTCTGTATCATTGTCTTCATTATCAATTCTAGGGGTGAATTCTCTCTTTTATCGTATGCAACTTTTTTGCATACGAGTACAATAGTTTGGTGTTTTGCTTGATATTTACTAGGTTTTTTTCTTCCAAGTCCCGTTTTTCATTTTCTTTTGATTGTATTATCTTTTTTTCTGCATTTTCTATCTTACTTTTTAGTTCCATCATTTTTCATGCATTTTTTTCTTTTGCAAGACCTTTTTTCCACTTTCTGATTTTCTGGAACAAGATCCTTCTGTCTCTTGGTATACATGACTGATGTTTACTTTTCTTCTTAGGTACATATTTATCCACTATTTTCTCTAATATTTTATATATCTCCATATTTACCTTTATATCATCACTTACGAAAATGTTACCCCAATCTTTGTTTAATTCTTCATTTATTTCTGTCCATTTTATATTTTTACTGTAGAAGTTGTATTTTCCATATCCTCCCCATTTTTTCGTTTCTTGCTTATCTCTGTTTTCACTTGCTTTGGAATGAACTGTTAATTCTATGACATTATGGTCTGAAATACTCGCATTATAAGCTATTATTTCTTTAGCATAATTCACCTCGTTCAAAAATGTTAGGTCTAAAGTATTTTTCTTTCTTGTTGGCAGGTGATTTATTTGTTGAATGTTGTATTCTAGTAGCATATCTAATAGCTTTTCGAATTGCCTCTTATCTTCTGCACTGCTATTACTCTCTTTTTTATATGTATAAATACAACCACAATCTCCCATTCGTTCTCTCCAGTCTACGAACGGAAAGTTAAAGTCTCCGGATAGGGGAATAGTCCAGTCCTTGTGATTTCTACATATATCATCCAATTTTTCTATTATTGTGTCAAACTCTTTAGTATTAGGGGTCTATATATTACTATATTCATTAGTTTTTCAGATTCAAATTCTACCGCTATTAGTTCACATTCTGAGTACTATATTTCTCATATATTTTTCCTTGTGTGTGTGTATCTTTCTCCATTTCAAGTGATCTAGTCTCTCTCTCTCTCTATCTCTCTCTCTCTCTCTCTCTCTCTCTCTCTCTCTACATTAAGTGAGCTGATCTCTCTCTCTATCTCTTTCTCTCTCTTTCTCTCTCTGCATGAAAATGGAGTTACAAGGATTAGGATGTCTCAAAGAATTACTAGTCCATCCAAGGAGACATCGCGTGTTCACTTATGTCTTGGAGCAGGTTTTAATGAGAGAGAGAGAGAGAGAGAGAGAGAGAGAGAGAGAGAGCAGCTCACTTAATGGAGAGAGATAGAGAGAAAAATCAGCTCACTTAATGCAGAGAGAGAGAGAGAGAGAGAGAGAGAGAGAGAGAGAGAGAGAGGGAGGGAGAGAGAGACTAGATCACTTGAAATGGAGAAAGATACAGAGAGAGAGAGAGAGAGAGAGAGAGAGAGAGAGAGAGAGAGAGAGAGAGAAGATGGATCACTTAAAATGGAGAAAGATACAGAGAGCGAGATCAGCTCACTTAATGGAGAGAGAAAGAGAGAAGAGAGAGAGAGAGAGAGAGAGAGAAATCGAATACCCCTTTTTTTTAATCACTGGATCCAACCAAACGGGGCAAAAGATCGCCGCATACTTCCAGCCATCATTAATTTGGTCGGGTCCTTTTTCTCGCAGCGAGAATAATAGTAATGATTATTATTGTGCCTTTGTCGCGGGAACCCTCTTCCCGTCCTGGAAAACAAGAGCATTTATATGTAAATGGCTTTTACTCTGACGCCGTAAAGGACACCCATCTCATATCTAATGTAATATTCACGCCCCGCGGAATCGTCCCGCATTCCCCCCTCCCCCCTCCCCCTTCTCTCTCTCTCTCTCTCTCTCTCTCTCTCTCTCTCTCTCTCTCCATTGTAAGTGAGCTGATATCTCTTTCTCGCTCTCTCTCTCTCCTTTGTTAGTGACCTGATTAAGTGAGCTGATCTCTCTCTCTCTCTCTCTCTCTCTCTCTCTACTGCAAATGAGCTGATCTCTCTCTCTCTCTCTCATCATTTTATGTGAGCTCATATATCTATCTCTCTCTCTCTCTCTCTTGTAAATGAACTGATCTCTCTCTCTCTCTGTCTCTCTGTCTCTTTGGTGAGCTGATCTCTCTCTCTCTCTCTATTGTAAATGAGCTGACCTCTCTCTCCCCTCTCTCTATAGTAAATAAGCTGATATTATCTCTCTCTCTCTCTCTCTCTCTCTCTCTCTCTCTCTTTCCATTGTAAATGAACTTATTCCCCTTTCCAAGGGCATTACTATATGTTACGATACTACTGCAGAGCGCGTGTCTCATAGTGGCGTTGTACCACCGCTGTATCGCATTATACAGTGAAATCCGGGTACATGGTGCTTTAAATCTGGATATGCAGATATCTTTAAGTTTTTGCTATTTTGGAATTAAGTTAAATTTCGTTATTATGGCTTTCTTAAAAAAAAAGGAGAGACTATTGATTTTTGAGTAAAAATTATTTCGATATAGTGCTTTTCGTAACAGACAATTTCATATGAAATTCGAAATACAAAATTCTGAAATAATTCATAATACAATTCTATAAAATATTATGAAATCCTTAAAACAACTAATTGAACCTAACTCATTACCATAATAAATCTACCATTTATGAACTGATAACGATCAAGGAAATATCCTCGGGAACTGTGTTATTAATACACAAAAGGTGATATGTGCTAATAGACCAGACGTGACGTTGATTGACAACATTAAGAAGAAAGTATCACTCATTGATGTCGCAATATCATGGGACCTTACCTTACCTTACCTTACATCTTGTTCGGGTTGCCCCAGGTCCCTCAGTGTGAGGCACCTCTAATGTCTACCAGAGAGTTGCTAGTGCATCTTCCGGTATATTTTGCATCTTCCAATCTTGGATGGTCTGGGATGCAGTTTAGATATTTGTCGAGCTTATTCTTAAACACATCTACGCTCACTCCTGATATATTCCTCAGATGAGCTGGCAACGCATTGAATAGACGCTGCATTATCGATGCTGGTGCGTAGTGGATTAATGTCCTGTGTGCTTTCCTTATTTTTTCCTGGTATAGTTTTTTTGGGCACTATTAATCTACCTCTGCTTGCTCTTTCTGATATTTTTAGTTCCATGATATTTTCTGCTGATTCCTTCTATCTGTTTCCATGCCTGAATTATCATGTAGCGTTCTCTTCTCCTTTCTAGACTATATAATTTTAAGAATTGTAGTCTTTCCCCAATAGTCTAGGTCCTTAACTTCTTCTATTCTAGCTGTAAAGGACCTTTGTACACTCTCTATTTGTGCAATATCCTTTTGATAGTGTGGGTACCATATCATATTGCAATATTCAAGTGGTACCAGAGTAAAAGGGTAAAAGATTGAGAAGTATCAAGAGAGAGAGAGAGAGAGAGAGAGAGAGAGAGAGTTTTTATCAGGTGAAAAAAAAAAAACGACCATCGAGTTAATGAGGGTTCGTTCATTACGTTCCTTACCGGATATTAAAACGTTGCTTCCTCCCTGAGAACGTGACAGGGTGGACTTCTCAGTGTTCCCCTACTTTTACCTTCTCCTCCCCCTTCCCTTCTCCCTCCCTCTCCTCTACTTCCCCTTCCCCTCTTTCCCTCCATCTTCTCCTCCCCATCTTTCCCTCCATCTTCCTCTCCCTCCTCCACCCCTGTCTTATTCATCAGGGAGCTTTTCTCTCACCCCCCCCCCCCACTTTAATCGTGACAGGGTGGAGGGGTTTGCATTATCCAAACCCTCTCCCACCCCCTCTCACCCCTCCCACACAATCTTCAGGGAGAAAAGAGCCACTATTATCTCTTCTACCCCTTCCTCCTGCCCTTCGGAAAGAAAGAAGAGGAAGGGGAGATGATCCCTTCGCCTTTTTTTTTCCTTCTAGACGACGAAGGAATAAGTTGATTTCTTACTTTCTCTGTCACGTAGACAAAGCCCTTTGAAAAAGGGGGCGTGGCTTCATGGTCGCTAAGGGAAGCTACACAGGTCTGTGTGTGTGAGTTTGTGTGTAAGAGTGTGTGTGTGTGTGTAAAAAAATAAAAAGTCAATGTATATTTTACTAAGACTTGGAACATTTATTAAGGAAGGATTTAATTTCTAATGTATATTTTGCAATTATTAGGTTTGATTAAAAAAAACCATTTGTAAAAAAATCAAGTCAATATAAACTTTACTAAAATTAAAATATTTATTAAAGAATAATTTATTTTTAATGTAAATTTTGATATTTTAGATTTAATTTCAATATATCATTTGTAAATAATTTACAATTTGCAAACCGATAAATATACAACGTAAACTTTACTAAAACTTGGAATATTTATTAAAGAATAATGGCTAGTGTCAACTTTGACATAATTAGATTTAATTCCAAAATACCATTTGTAAATAATTTAGCGTTTGCAAAAAATTAAATAGTCAACAAAAATTTAACTAAAACTTAGAACATTTGTTAAGGAATGGAGAGGAAAAAATAAAAAAAATTATTTGATTTATAGTCGTTCACAATGCTGGTGCGTGAATTTTTCATATGCGTTGACCAAAAGTGAAGAATATTTTGCTATTTTCGCGGAGTGGGACACTTTCAGAGAGACCTTACCTTACCTTACAGACCTTACAGTTCGTTCGGGTTGCCCCAGGTCCCTCAGTGTGAGGCGCCTCTAATGTCTACCAGAGAGTTGCTAGTACATCTTCCGGTATATTTTGCATCTTCCAATCTTGGATGGTCTGGGATGCAGTTTAGATATTTGTCGAGCTTATTCTTAAACACATCTACGCTCACTCCTGATATATTCCTCAGATGAGCTGGCAACGCATTGAATAGACGCTGCATTATCGATGCTGTGCGTAGTGGATTAATGTTCTGTGTGCTTTCCTTATTTTTCCTGGTATATTTTGTTTTGGGCACTATTAATCTACCTCTGCTTGCTCTTTTTCTGATATTTTTTAGTTCCATGATATTTTCTGTTATTCCTTTTCTATCTGTTTCCATGCCAATGAATTATTATGTAGCGTTCTCTTCTCCTTTCTAGATAATATATTTTAATTTTAAGGATTGTAGTCTTTCCAGTAGTTCAGGTCGTTGCTTCTCACATGACTAATTGTTATTAATCAAAAAACTCTAGGTGTTTCACCCCAATATATATATATATATATATATATATATATATATATATATAATATATATATATATATATATATATATATATAATATATATATATATATATTATATTATATTAGCAGTTAAACCACACGTAAGCAAATACAGTACATTAGTTGTAGGTCAGTGGCTAGGAATAAAGTCGAAAACGGACAGGACCTACATTCAATATATTGTTCCTCCGCCTGCAGTTTAATTGGGTGCATAAAAATCATGTGTCCACACACACACACACACACACGCACACACACACACACACACAACACACACACACATATATATATATATATATATATATATATATATATATATATATATATTATATATATATAATATATACATTTATAAAACTATACCTTACCGTTACCTTACAGACCTTACAGTTCGTTCGGGTTGCCCCAGGTCCCTCAGAGTGAGGCGCCTCTAATGTCTACCAGAGAGTTGCTAGTACATCTTCCGGTATATTTTTGCATCTTCCAATCTTGGATGGTCTGGGATGCAGTTTAGATATTTGTCGAGCTTATTCTTAAACACATCTACACTCACTCCTGATATATTCCTCAGATGAGCTGGCAACGCATTGAATAGACTTCTGCATTATCGATGCTGGTTTGCGTAGTGGATTAATGTTCTGTGTTGCTTTCCTTATTTTTCCTGGTATAGTTTTGGGCACTATTAAATCTACCTCTGCTTGCTCTTTCTGATATTTTTAGTTCCATGATATTTTCTGTTATTCCTTCTATCTGTTTCCATGCCTGAATTATCATGTAGGCGTTTCTCTTCTCCCTTCTTAGACTATATAATTTTTAAGGATTGTAGTCTTTCCCAGTAGTCTAGGTCCTTAACTTCTTCTATTCTAGCTGTAAAGGACCTTTGTACACTCTCTATTTGTGCAATATCCTTTTGATAGTGTGGGTACCATATCATATTGCAATATTCAAGTGGACTACGAACATATGTTTTATAAAGCAATAATCATGTGTTCAGCTTTTTCTTGTTTTGAAGTGCCGTAACAACATTCCCATTTTTGCTTTACATTTTGCCAACAGAATGGCTATTTGATCATTGCATAACATGTTCCTATTCATCATCACACCAAGGTCTTTAACTGCTTCCTTATTTGTGAATTGTCTCATTATTAGGTTCCCCTATATGCATATAGCTTTTTCCTTCTCGTCTCCATCCATTTATTGAATTCAAATTTATCAGAGTTTAAATACCATCCTATTTACCTCTGCCCATCATATACTTTTGTTTGTTAAGGTCTCTTTGTAGAGCGTTCCTATCTTCATCACAAGTAATTTCTCTACTTATTCTTGTGTCATCAGCGAAACTACTCACTACCGAATCCTTAACATTACTGTCTATGTCTTCAATCATAATAACAAACAATATTGCAGCTAGCACCGTACCTTGTGGCACACCGGATATTACCTTGGTTTCATCCGATTTCTCATCGTTTGCAATAACTATCTGTTTTATTTCTGTTGTGTAAAAAATTCTTTTAACCATCTTCCTACTTTATCTACGATATTGTGTTTTCTAATTTTCTTTGCTAATATATTATGGTCTACTTTGTCAAAAGCTTTTGCAAAGTCTAGATAACCACATCTGTTTCATTTCCGCTTTTCATATTTTTGAATATGTTCTCACGGTGGACTAACAGTTGGGTTTGTGTACTTTTTCCGGGTACGAACCGTGTTGTCCTATATTAAACAAATTATTTTTATTAAATGTTTCATAATATTTTTCTTCATTACCCTTTCATACACTTTCATAATATGTGATGTTAGACTCACAGGCCTATAATTACTTGCCTCTAGTCTTGATCCACTTTTGAAAGTAGGGGTGATATATGCTAATTTGTGCTCATCATAAATCTTGCCTGTATCTACAATTTGTCTTAATAATATTGCAAGTGGCTTTGCGATAGAATGAACTACTTTCTTTAACAAAATAGCAGGGACTCCATCCGGCCCTGCAGCAGCTCCATTTTTTAATTTCATTAATTGCCTGCACAATATCAGCTTCATTAATTTCTATGTCAGCTAAATATTCACTATTTTCGTCCCTTACTTCTATATCATTATCTTCATTATCTATTCTAGGGGTGATTCTCTCTTATATCGTTCTGCATATGTGCATTTCCTTGTTTTTTTCATTCGTTACTCCTCCTTCTTCCATTCTCAGAGGGCCTATTTCTATTCTTCTTTTATTTATCTTCTTCGCATATGAGTATAATAGTTTGGGGTTTTGCTTGATCTTTAATAGGGTTTTTTCTTCCAAGTCCCGTTTTTCATTTTTCTTTTGATTGTATAATCTTTTGTTCTGCATTTTCTATCTTACTTTTTTAGTTCTATAACTTTCCATGCATTTTTTTTTCTTTTGCAAGACCTTTTTTTCCACTTTCTGATTTTCTGGAACAAGATCGTTCTGTCTCTTGGTATGCATGAATGATGTTTACTTTTCTTCTTCGGTATATATTTATCCACTATTTTCTCCAATATTTTATATAATATCTCCGTATTTACCCTTCCTTATGTCATCACTTACGAAAATGTTATCCCAATCTTTGTTTAATTCTTCATTAATTTCTGACCATTTTATATTTTTACTGTAGAAGTTGTATTTTCCATATCCTTCCCACTTTTTCATTTCTTGCTTATCTCTATTTTTCACTTGCTTTGGAATGAACTGTTAATTCTATGACATTATGATCTGAAATACTCGCATTATAAACTATTATTTCTTTAACATAATTCATCTCGTTCACAAATACTAGGTCTAAAGTATTTTCCTTTCTTGTTGGCAGGTGATTTATTTGTTGAATGTTGTATTCTAGTAGCATATCTAATAGCTTTTCAAATTGCCTCTTATCTTCTGCACTACTATTACTCTCTTTTTTATATGTATAAGTACAACCACAGTCTCCTATTCGTTCTTTCCATTCTACGAAAGGAAAGTTGAAGTCACCAGATAGGAGAATAGTCCAGTCCTTGTGATTTCTACATATATCATCCAATTTTTCAATTATTAAGTCAAACTCTTTAGTATTAGGAGGTCTATATATTACTATGTTCATCAATTTTTTCAGATTCAAATTCTACCGCTATTAGTTCACATTCTGAGTTACTATATTTCTCATATATTTTTCCTTGTTTTTTTTTTTTTGTATTTCCCATATATTGCGGTTCCCTTGATTCCTATTTTTTCTATCTGATCTATAAGTTTGGAACCCTTTTATTTGATCATCATTCCCAGCTCTCTTGGGAATACCAGGTTTCACTTATATTCATTATATCTATTTTCTTTTCATTATGGTTAGTTCTTCTAAGTACTCTATTTTTCTTTTTGAGTTACTCGTAACTAAACCCTGCGCATTCATCACTATGATGGTTTGCGTGTTTTCTCCTTCCATTTAATATTGGTAGTAATAAGGATTTTCCCTTTATGTCTCTTTCCCGTTCTGGTATGTTGTTCTTTTTTCATTTCCAGAAATTCTGACATTAAAAAAATCCAACTTTTTTCCATAATATTTGATCTTCCTTCATCATAATTATTCATTTTGTGTCTGAATCTGCAAATTTTCCTCCTGTTTCTGCAATATCCTCTTGCATAATAAATACAGTTATTATCTCTTGAGTAGAATTTTGGAGCTGATGCTTTTGAAATTTTTTGCTGACACCTCTGCATATCTCATTGGTGGTTTGCTTTTCTCTTTTACCTGATATTCTTGATTTCTCTTTCTTTTATTGTTTCTTTCTTATTTTGGATTTTATTACTTGGTTGGTTATTTATTTGATTATGATTCATGGCTTACAGGGGTGCATATATTTGCATTTTTTGTCGAATTCATCCTTTTCCTTCTTTTAGGTTTTTACCTATTTTTGGATGCAGATCTCTGCAATCATCCCCATAGCCATCTAAGTATGCACATTTACCATAATATTTCATAGTTTGACATACCTTAGGATGTTTGTAGTAACATCTTTCTCCAAATCTGCAATTCCCTCTTTTTCAAAAGGTTGCAGATTTTGTCTTTCTTGTCTATTTTTCCTCTTTCCCGTCATTGTGTAAATCTGGGTAGAGCCTCTTCGGGAGAGAGAGAGAGAGAGAGAGAGAGAGAGAGAATTAAATTCCCGGTCAGTTATACATTTTTGTAATAGGCTACATGTGAATGTTTAAAATAAAATCCTTCCCAATTTTTTTTGAAACGAAAAAGATGTACCCTCAACAATTTATATCAAAGGAGAGAGAGAGAGAGAGACAGACAGACAGACTATCTTACATTCATCTATAGTTGCTAAATATATTTAAGGCTTAACCAGTTATTTCCAGGAAAAAGGATGTACCTTTACCAATCCAGGAGAGAGAGAGAGAGAGAGAGAGAGAGAGAGAGAGAGAGAGAGAGAGAGAGAGAGAGAGAGAGAGATTCATAGCTCGTATTTCAATACAGAGTTGCTAAATGAATTTACCTAATACAAGCAGTTTCGAGAAAATAAAGGACGTATCTTCAATAATTCATATCCCAGGAGAGAGAGAGAGAGAGAGAGAGAGAGAGAAGAGAGAGAGAGAGAGAGAGAGAGAGAGAGAGAGAGAGAAATTCATATCTCGCATTCACTTATAAAGTTGCTAAAAGAATTTACCTAACACAAGTAGATTCATAAAAAAAAGATGAATCTTCAATAATTCATATCCCAGGAGAGAGAGAGAGAGAGAGAGAGAGAGAGGAAGCTACATCTGAGGCCAGGATTTACCAGTTTTTCTCCGCCGCCGTCTGAATTTTGAGATTCACTTGTTTACAGAAATCTGAACATGGAATTTCAATTTCGCTCTCCCCTTTACTGACTGACCACTGAGTCCCTTCGCCGACTCGCTGCTGCTGAAAATTCATATTTGGACTTTCCTTTCCTTTCCTTTTCCTTTCCTTTCCTTTCCTACCCTTTTCCCTCCAGAGGGAATCTAATCGTTCCTGGCCCCACCGAGTGGTCGGATGGAATGTGAGAGTACCTCCTCTCTCTCTCTAATTGCGATTAGGGCTTGGGTTGTTTAGAAGAGACGCTGATTAATGCCATGAGCTGCCGATGTTTGCTGGTTTAGATAGAATGGTGTTGCATACATTACGTACGATATAAAATTTTATGCATGAGAATATTTGAATATTTCTTATTGACTAAAAACTTCCCGTTCGGTTAACATACATGAAAATGTATTAATTCCGAGGTAGAGTGAATTAGATATTAAATGACATTTGTAGCTCGATGTATATATATATGTCTATACATATATATATATATATATATATATATATATATATATATATATATATATATATATATATATATATCTATATATATATATGTGTGTGTGTGTATGTGTGTGTGACACTTAAAGCATTATTACTGTAAAGATTTGACCTTCGAAATAGTAACAACGATTGAAATTCCACGAATAAAACAGTTAAAAATAAGATTAACTATATTATGCTTCCATTATTGCCCTTATCAAAAGATCTTTCCCAGGAATCTAGTGGTAATAACGAGAGAAGAAGAAATACAATCAAGTCAGTAACAAAGGAAGAAGAAAAAACAATAAACTGATCAACACTACAACGCTAGACCAATGTTAAGGTTACCCCAGTGCACCTAAGAGATGGCTAGTCACGAAAGCACACACCATACAGATTTTCAGAGCCTTCTTGGATGAGCACAGAGAGAGAGAGAGAGAGAGAGAGAGAGAGAGAGAGAGAGAGAGCACAGAAACCAGCGCCATCTGCCCAGAAAGTTCATAATCTATATATCTGCCGAAGGTCATAAATTCACCGGGAGAAACCAATTCCAAAAATATGAAACACTTGTTATCCGCGACACTTCAGAGGGCAACACCGAGGAGGACTGCCCCTTCCCCCTACCCCGACTCCAACGGGATACGTTTGGCAGTCCTCATACCCACTTCCTCCCATCCCCCTTGCCAACCATTCCCCCACCCCCTAAGCAATAGCGTAGACAATAGAGATGCAATTGAATGTTCTCTACGATTTTTATTTGTTAATGATAAGGTTTACGAGGTACGGTAGATATTTCGGATGGGTCTTGGGTCTTGGCCAGAGTAGTGTTCATCGTTGTGTCTGTCACTTTCAAAACGGTATCTTAATGTTTGTGAATCTTGCGTTTGTTTATTTTATACATGAGTTATAAATTTCCTTTATGTAGGCGTAGGTGTTTGCATCCATACATATAAATATATATATAGAAATATATATATATATATATATATATCTATATATATATATATAGATATATATATATATATATATATATATATATAATATATATATATATATATACATATATATAACTATATATATATAATATATATATATATATATATATAATGGCTGTGTATGTGTGTGTTTTAGTTTTATTTTCAGCACCTATCTTTTTAAAAACATTAGAAGATTATTTACCAAACCTATACTTACTAATGAAATATACATGCGTATACAGACACGTATATATTTTTCTTCTCTGCGCGTATGTGTGTTTATGTACGTTTGTGTGTATGAATCTGTTACAAACAAACACGCAACCCCGGAAATAAAACACGGAAGGCATTAGGCTCCAAGAACCACCAGCCAGCTCCTCCATTAGCGTGAAAATTCTCAAACCCCCAAAACAAACGCCATCTGGAGTTTTACTGCTCATTTCGGCCCTGGAGGGTCATTCATCACACATCAACTTAAAACTCCTGGAAAAAAGCAAACTTCCGAAGCCATGAGGCGGCGGTTAACAAGCGAAAGAAAATAAGAAGGGAGAGAGAGAGAGAAAAAAAGATAGAAATTTATAAAAACGGACGTTTGAATGGGAAGTGGGGAAAGTCGAGGATAAAAATGGGATACGTAGCTAAAATTTTAAAGTCAGATGTATGTACATATGTATGTATGTATGCAAACATTTACTATATATGTATGTATGTATGCATGTAAACATTCACTATATATGTATGTATGGATGTATGGTATAATTCCCCTTGGTTGCAAGTTGTCCCCCGAGGTATAGTGAATTGGATATTAAACTATATGTGGCTTAATATCTGGAATATATAAAAAAGTCATGTTGTATGTGATAAAAGTTCACAAACACGCGCACACACATATATATATAAATAATATATATATATATAAATATATCTATATATATATATATATATATATATATATATACATATATATATATATATATATATATATATATATATATATATATATATATATATATTATATATATATAATATAATATTATATTATTCTATGTTATATATACAAATTAATTCTCGTATTTTTATTTTCTATTATTTCAAAACATGACTTATTTTTAAGATAATAATAATAATAATAATAATAATAATAATAATAATAATAATAATAATAATAATAATAATATACTAATAATAATAATAAATAATCAATTATTTCTGGTCTCAACAACAGAAAATATGGACGAATAAGTGATTTTGTAAAATAAATAATAATAATAATAATAAATAATAATAATAATTAATAATAATAATAATAATATTAATAATAATAATAATAATAATAATAATATATCTGTCTCAACAGACAATAAGGACGAATAAGTGATTTTGTAAAATAATAATAATAATAATAATAAGAAATAATAATAATAATAATAATAATAATAATAATAATAATAATAATATGTTTTCTTGTCTCAACAGACACAATAAGGACGAATAAGTGATTTTGTAAAATAATAATAATAATAATAATAATAATAATAATAATAATAATAATAATAATAATAATAATAATAATAATAATAATAATAATAAAATAATATGTTTCTTTCTCAACAGACAATAAGACGAATAAGTGATTTGTTTTAAAAAGAATAATAATAATAAAATAATAATAATAATATAATAATAATATAATAATAATAATAATAATAATAATTTAAAATTAAGAATAATTAATTAATAATAATAACGTGCTTCTTCTTCCACCTACATGAATATGAACTTCAAAAAATACCCACCCTGCCTGTCTTTACCCATACCCCCACCCCACCCTAACCCTACCCCCACCCAATCCCCCCCCAACAAAAAAAAAATGCGAAAGCAGCCCCAGTCACACGCCTGCTTGTTTGCCACTAATCCCTCTCGTAAGTCTGGCGTCCGCAGGCAGGGAGAGATTTCGGCCTTATTTCATCGCCCGGGTAATGCTGACGTATTTGACGGTTCTCCCCCGCCCCCACCCCTTCCCCCTCCTCCTCCCCCTCCCTCCCCTGCGGGTTCTCTGTCTCTCCTGTTCATCGTCGCTTGTGGGCGTCATTTTTCAGCCCATCCAATTTACTTCGAGTGGGAGATACCCCGCTGGAATGGATGATATGACGTGACTACCTGGTTCCTGGCTGGGTTCCTCGGGCGGAGGTCCTTGTGTGGTTAGTTGATGCGTTGTCTTGTCTTGGCTTCTCTCTTACTTCCCTCTTTCATCCTTCTTCTCCTTCTTCTTCTTCTTCTTCTTCTTCTTCTGGTCTCTCGTTGCCTTTGATAATATATTTGGGGAGAGAAGTGCTCTTGGCGAAGATGGAAACACACCTGGATTATGAGGGAGGGAATTTATCGCCCTGCGAGTGATTCTGAATGACGAGGCTCTATGGTGTTTGTTTGCAAGATGTTTTTAGATTGATATATATATATATATATATATATATATATATATATATATATATATATATATATATATATATATATATATCAAATAGTACGTTTCTAAGTGAAACGCAAAACTAATTATTGTCATGAGTGTAAATGAAGTGTATAACCATCAGCTATGCTTGTAAATGAAATGGAACGCTCTTAACCATGTTTGTCAATGAAATGTAAAATCACTAGCCCAGTTTGTAAATGAAATTCAAACCCATTAGCTATGTTTGTAAATGAAATGTAAAACCAATAGCCCAGTTTGTAAATGAAATGTAAAATCATTAGCCCAGTTTGTAAATGAAATGAAAACTCAATAGCCTAGTTTGCAAATTAAATGTAAACTCATTAGCAATGTTTGTAAATGAAATGTCAACTCGTTAGACGTTTGTAAATGAAATGTAAAGCCTTTATCCATGCTTGTAAATGACTTGTAAAACCACAGGCCCTATTTTGTAAAAGAAATGTAAACACAACAGCCATGTTTTTAAATGAAATGTAAACCCATTACACGTGTTTGCAAATGAAATTTACAACCACTAGACACGTCTGCATGAGACCTGCTCATCTGGCAAGTCTACGTACAAGTGTAAACGACTTCCGTCTCTTATAGACAGGGGCGGCTTTTCACGCCCTCGACAATTTCCTCACTATGGGCGTGAAAAATGTTCATTTCACATCAAGGCAGAATTTGCCAGTTGCAAGCCCGTGCCCAAGGAAAACCTCAAAAGAATCCTGAAGCAGCCCTGCCAATATGGGGCATCATTCTGGAGGGTGGAATTGGCATGCTTAGACATCCAGGAAAGGGGTGGAGAGGGGGGGAGCGTTAAGGGGAAACTGAGCTTGAAGGCATCTTGTGGGAAAAGGCTGGAGAGACGTGACTGAGGTGGGTATGGGCGTCCAAATGGGAAGGATTAATGAAACGTGAGAAATTCCAGTTGGTAAAAAAAAAAAAAAAAAACAAAAAAAAAATGTGTTGGCTTGGTAAAAAAAATCGTTTTATTTTTCGTGTTTTTTTTTTCATTCGTTCGAAGATGAAAAATATTTTTCTTGAATGGTTCATATTTTTCATGTCTTCGAATAGTGGACAAGAAATTGCAATTTATTCTCATTTAAGTTCTTATTTTTTTCAAAGCTGAAAAAAATTGCGCATTACACGTTTATTTCGTCCTTTTCTTAAATTGATTCTTTGTTCGAAGCAAAAAAAGAAAAAGTATTTTACTTATATTATATTTTCCTGTCTTCGATTAGTTGATAAGAAACTATTTTTTTTTTTTTTATTCTTCGTTCGAAGCAAAAAGTATTTTTTTTCTATATTTCATATTTTTCAGTTTTCGATTAGTGGATAAGAAATAATTTTAATTATTTTTTTATTTACTTTAGAATAAAACAAAACCATTTTTATTTACGAAATTACATTCAGTCATCTATAGATTGTTTTAATTAAATAATTTCATTGAAGATTCCAAATTAACTTTATAACATAAGTTAAAAAGAGAAGGTAAAGGAATAATTTGAAAATTTAATCCCAAATTTGCTTCGAATCAACAATTTGGTAGAGACTAAAATTTCCAAAAATCAATTTTATTATAGATAATTTGTAAATTCTTTCCATCGATACTTTAACGGTTCAAAATGATTTTATTTTCGAAAAAAAAAAATACAATGATTTAAAAACGTATTCCTCAATTTGTTCCAAATCTACGATTTAACCAAGACCTAAAATTTCCAATAATAATTTTTATTACAGATTATTTGTAAATGATTTCTTTCGATACTTTTACGACTTTAACCTTGACATTTCATTCATATGGCTCCATATATCTATTTTTTTGGCAAGCAATGTCTTGTCTTTTATATAGTACAGTTTCTGTAATATGTATTCATATATTCCTTTAATACAGGGATTTGCAACCTGGGATTCGGGTACTACAAGGATTTACAAAAACGATTACAAACCGCAGCTTTATTGCTGACAGAGAGAGAGAGAGAGAGAGAGAGAGAGAGAGAGAGAGAGAGAGAGAGAGAGAGAGAGAGAGAGAGAGAGAGAGAATTATAACATTTCATCAGTTGTATTAAATTAATTACGACACAGTACAATATGACGGTTTGACTGATGTAATAATAAAAAATTAGTCTCCTGCACATATTATCACCTCTCTCTCTCTCTCTCTCTCTCTCTCTCTCTCTCTCTCTCTCTCTCTCTCTCTCTCTCATCAAGCTCCAAGTGACACAAGACATATTTTAGAAAAATATTTGGAAACATAAGTTTAGAAAAATTATTGAAAAATATTCGTTTCCTGTGCCTTACACTAGCTCTCTCTCTCTCTCTCTCTCTCTCTCTCTCTCTCTCTCTCTCTCTCTCTCTCTCTCTCTCTCTCTCATCAAGCTCCAAGTGACACAAGACAGACACAAGACGTATTTCAGAAAAATATTTTATAAAAATGTTTAGAAATAGAAAATATTCGTCTCCTGTGCCTAAAATTCTCTCTCTCTCTCTCTCTCTCTCTCTCTTCTCTCTCTCTCTCTCTCTCTCTCTGGCGTAATTTGGCGTGTTTAGCAGATTCGCAATACGATGAGGTAGCAGGAAGGGAACTGGCATTTCTCATCTATGAAATCAGCAACAGTCCTAACCAAAAAGATACAAAAGCATTCATAGATATATTAGAAGGATATAATCCTTCAAACTGGAAACAAATCTAATGAAAACATCTTGAAAATAATTGAAGAAGTTCCAATAAAATCCAAGTGGTCAAGAGACTCATAAAGTATACATAAACCAACATATTCCGACAAAGAAAAATGAATAAGGTGAATCTTGTGAATATACTAATGATGCATTAGGAAAAAGAATGCCAAAAGCATGCAAACTGTGTAAGGTTTGGTTATAGCATAGTCAATCCACAAAACCTAATCAGAAAATGTGCTGCATGCAACATTCCGACCCATCCACAGTGTGCTGAGGTAATACAAAGATTTGAGAAAAGATACAAGAATTTTGTTAACAGTCATATCATGGATAGACAATGTTATTAAATCAAGATTGAATGTACAAATAGGTTGAGGATGAAGAAGAAGAGGAGAGGAAGAAGAAGAAGAAAGAAGAAGAAGAGAAACGGAAGAGAAGTAAACAAAAATGAAATGACAGAAAAAAATAAGGAAAAACAAAGGAAGAACAACGATAAAAAGTATGGGATGCAGAGATACTCATTGTATACTACATATGAGGCAATAAAGCAGCATACCTACGAAGAAATAAATTACGATATGACAACAGAAAAGCAAATCCCGAAGAGGCTCTACCCAGATCTATACAATGACGGGAAAGAGGAAAAAATAGACAAGAAAGACAAAATCTGCAACCTTTTGAAAGAGGGAATTGCAGATTTGGAGAAAGATGTTACTACAAACATCCTAAGATATGTCAAAACTATGAAATATATGGTAAATGTGCATACTTAGATGGATATGGGATGATTGCAGAGATCTGCATCCAAAAATATGTAAAAACCTAAAAGAAGGAAAAGGATGTAAGTTCGACAAAAAATGCAAATATATGCACCCTGTAGCCATGAATCATAATCAAATAAATAACCAACCAAGTAATAAAATCCAAAATAAGAAAGAAACAAATAAAAGAGAGAAATCAAGAATATCAGGTAAAAGAGAAAAGCAAACCACCAATGAGATATGCAGAGGTGTCAGCAAAGAATTTCAAAGCATCAGCTCCGAAATTCTACTCAAGAGATAATAAACTGTATTTATTATGCAAGAGGATATTGCAGAAACGGAGAAAATTGCAGATTCAGACACAAAATGAATAATTATGATGAAGGAAGATCAAATATTATGGAAAAGTTGGATTTTTTAATGTCAGAATTTCTGTAAAATGAAAAAAAGAACAACATACCAGAACAGGAAAGAGACATGGGAAAATCCTATTACTATCAGTATTAAATAAAGGGAGAAAACACGCAAACCATCATAGTGATGAATGCGCAGGGTTAGTTACGAGTAACTCAAAAAGAAAAATAGAGTACTTAGAAGAACTAACCAAAATGAAAAGAAAATATATATAATGAATATAAGTGAAACCTGGTATTCCCAAGAGACTGGGAATGATGATCAAATAAAAGGGTTCCAAACTTATAGATCAGATAGAAAAAATAGGAATCAAGGGGAACCGCAATATATGGGAAAGACAAAAAACAAGGAAAAATATATGAGAATATAGTAACTCAGAATGTGAACTAATAGCGGTAGAATTTGAATCTGAAAAATTGATGAACATAGTAAATATATAGACCTCCTAATACTAAAGAGTTTGACTTAATAATTGAAAAATTGGATGATATATGTAGAAATCACAAGGACTGGACCTATTCTCCTATCTGGTGACTTCAACTTTCCTTTCGTAGAATGGAAAGAACGAATAGGAGATTGTGGTTGTACTTATACATATAAAAAAGAGAGTAATAGTAGTGCAGAAGATAAGAGGCAATTTGAAAAGCTATTAGATATGCTACTAGAATACAACATTCAACAAATAAATCACCTGCCAACAAGAAAGGAAAATACTTTAGACCTAGTATTTGTGAACGAGATGAATTATGTTAAAGAAATAATAGTTTTATAATGCGAGTATTTCAGACCATAATGTCATAGAATTAACAGTTCATTCCAAAGCAAGTGAAAATAGAGATAAGCAAGAAATGAAAAAGTGGGAAGGATATGGAAAATACAACTTCTACAGTAAAAATATAAAATGGTCAGAAATTAATGAAGAATTAAACAAAGATTGGGATAACATTTTCGTAAGTGATGACATAAGGGTAAATACGGAGATATTATATAAAATATTGGAGATAATAGTGGAAAAATATATACCGAAGAAGAAAAGAAACTAACATCATTTCATGCATACCAAGAGACAGAAGAATCTTGTTCCAGAAAATCAGAAAGTGGAAAAAAGGTCTTGCAAAAGAAAAAAATGCATGGAAAGTTTATAGAACTAAAACGTAAGATAGAAAATGCAGAACAAAAGATTATATCAAATCAAAAAGAAAATGAAAACTGGGACTTGGAGAAAAAACAAAAAAAACCCTATTAAATATCAAGCAAAACCCCAAACTATTATACTCATATGCGAAGAAGATGAATAAAAGAATAATAGAAATAGGCCCTCTGAGAATTGAAGGGAGATTAACGAATGAAAAAAAGGAAATTTGCAACATACTGGCAGAACGATATAAGAGAGATTCACCCTAGAATAGATAATGAAGATAATGATATAGAAGTAAGGGATGAAAATAGTGAATATTTAGCTGACATAGATATTAATGAAGCTGATAATTCGTGCAGGCTATTAACTGAAATTAAAAATGGAGCTGCTGCAGGGCCTGATGGAATTCCTGCTATTTTGTTAAAGAAAGTAGTTCATTCTATCGCAAAGCCACTTGCAATATTATTAAGACAAAGTGTAGATACAGGCAAGATATATGATGAGCACAAATTAGCGTATATTACCCCTACTTTAAAAGTAAAGGATCAAGACTAGAGGCAAGTAATATAGGCCTGTGAGTCTAACATCACATATAATGAAAGTGTATGAAAGGGTAATGAAGAAAAATATTATGAAACATTAATAAAAAATAATTTGTTTAATAAAGGACAACATGGTTTCGTACCCGGAAAAAGTACACAAACCCAACTGTTAGTCCACCGTGAAAACATATTCAAAAATATGAAAAGCGGAAATGAAACAGATGTGGTTTATTTAGACTTTGCAAAAGCTTTTGATAAAGTAGACCATAATATATTAGCGAAGAAAATTAGAAAACACAATATCGTGGATAAAGTAGGAAGATGGTTAAAAGAATTTTTACACAACAGAAAACAGATAGTTATTGCAAACGACGAGAAATCGGATGAAGCCAAGGTAATATCCGGTGTGCCGCAAGGTAGGTGTTAGCTGCAATACTGTTTGTTATTATGATTGAAGACATAGACAATAATGTTAAGGATTCGGTAGTGAGTAGTTTCGCAGATGACACAAGAATAAGTAGAGAAATTACTTGTGATAGATAGGAAACGCTCTACAAAGAGACCTTAACAAAGTATATGATTGGGCAGAGGTAAATAGGATGTATTTAACTCTGATAAATTTGAATCAATAAATTATGGAGACAGAGAAAGAAAGCTATATGCATATAAGGGCCCTAATAATGAGACCATCACAAATAAGGAAGCAGTTAAAGACCTTGGTGTGATGATGAATAGGAACATGTTATGCAATGATCAAATAGCAACTCTGTTGGCAAAATGTAAAGCAAAAATGGGAATGTTGTACGGCACTTCAAAAAACAAGAAAAGCTGAACACATGATTATGCTTTATAAAACATATGTTCGTAGTCCACTTGAATATTGCAATATGATATGGTACCCACACTATCAAAAGGATATTGCACAAATAGAGAGTGTACAAAGGTCCTTTACAGCCTAGAATAGAAGAAGTTAAGGACCTAGACTACTGGGAAAGACTACAATTCTTAAAATTATATAGTCTGAAAGGAGAAGAGAACGCTACATGATAATTCAGGCATGGAAACAGATAGAAGGAATAGCAGAAAATATCATGGAACTAAAAATATCAGAAAGAGCAAGCAGAGGTAGATTAATAGTGCCCAAAAATATACCAGGAAAAATAAGGAAAGCACACAGGACATTAATCCACTACGCACCAGCATCGATAATGCAGCGTCTATTCAATGCGTTGCCAGCTCATCTGAGGAATATATCAGGAGTGAGCGTAGATGTGTTTAAGAATAAGCTCGACAAATATCTAAACTGCATCCCAGACCATCCAAGATTGGAAGATGCAAAATATACCGGAAGATGTACTAGCAACTCTCTGGTAGACATTAGAGGTGCCTCACACTGAGGGACCTGGGGCAACCCGAACAAGATGTAAGGTCTGTAAGGTAAGGTCTCTCTCTCTCTCTCTCTCTCCCTCTCTCATCAAGCTCCAAGTGACACAAGACAGACAGAGCGTATTTCAGAAAAATATTTTATAAAAATGTTTAGAAATTTTTTTAGAAAATATTCGTCTCCTGTGCCTAAAATTCTCTCTCTCTCTCTCTCTCTCTCTCTCTCTCTCTCTCTCTCTCTCTTCGTAGTAGCCATCTTGCTTGGTGAGACGTACCCGCGTGAAGTCACAATAATCAACAGATATCACAAGTTTAACATACGACTAGAATTTGAGAAATATCTAGAAGTGTTCGTGAACTATCGGTGATAAGATTAGTGTGAAAATAGTAGGATAAAGCGTCTTCTAAGTTAGTTTATCAAGTGTAATACTATAAATCAGAACAAGATGGCAGTAAGTTCCAACTGCGGGAAAAGGTGGCGTAATTTGGCGTGTCTAGCAGATTCGCAATACGATGAGGTAGCAGGAAGGGAACTGGCATTTCTCATCTATGAAATCAGCAACAGTCCTAACCAAAAAGATACAAAAGCATTCATAGATATATTAGAAGGATATAATCCTTCAAACTGGAACAAATCTAATGAAAACATCTTGAAAATAATTGAAGAAGTTCCAAATAAAATCCAAGTGGTCAAGAGACTCATAAAGAAAATATACATAAACCAACATATTCCGACAAAGAAAATGAATAAGGTGAATCTTGTGAATATACTAATTGATGCATTAGGAAAAAGAATGCCAAAAGCATGCAAACTGTGTAAGGTTTGGTATAGCATAGTCAATCCACAAAACCTAATCAGAAATGTGCTGCATGCAACATTCCGACCCATCCACAGTGTGCTGAGGTAATACAAGATTTGAGAAAAGATACAGAATTTTTTGTTCAACATGTCTATCATGGATAGACAATGTTATTAAATCAAGATTGAATGTACAAATAGTTGAGGATGAAGAAGAAGAGGAAGAGGAAGAAGAAGAAGAAAAAGAAGAAGAGGAAAACGGAAGAGAAGTAAACAAAAATGAAATGACAGAAAAAAAATAAGGAAAACAAACGAACAAGATTAAAAGTATGGATGCAGAGATACTCTTGATACTACATATGAGGCAATAAAGCAGCATACCTACGAAGAAAATAAATTACGATATGACAACAGAAAAGCAAATCCCCGAAGAGGCTCTACCCAGATCATACAATTGACGGGAAAGAGGAAAAAATAGACAAGAAAGACAACAAAATCTGCAACCTTTTGAAAAGAGGAATTGCAGATTTGGAGAAATATGTTACTACAAACATCCTAAGATATGTCAAAACTATGAAATATATGGTAAATGTGCATACTTAGATGGATATGGGGATGATTGCAGAGATCTGCATCCAAAAATATGTAAAAACCTAAAAGAAGGAAAAGGATGTAAGTTCGACAAAAAATGCAAATATATGCACCCTGTAGCCATGAATCATAATCAAATAAATAACCAACCAAGTAATAAAATCCAAAATAAGAAAGAAACAAATAAAGAGAGAAATCAAGAATATCAGGTAAAAGAGAAAAGCAAACCACCAATGAGATATGCAGAGGTGTCAGCAAGAATTTCAAAGCATCAGCTCCGAAATTCTACTCAAGAGATAATAACTGTATTGTATTATGCAAGAGGATATTGCAGAAACGGAGAAAAATTGCAGATTCAGACACAAAATGAATAATTATGATGAAAGGAAGATCAAATATTATGGAAAAAGTTGGATTTTTTAATGTCAGAATTTCTGGAAATGAAAAAAAGAACAACTACCAGAACAGGAAAGAGACATGGAAAAATCCTTATTACTATCAGTATTTAAAATGAAGGAGAAAACACGCAAAACCATCATAGTGATGAATGCGCAGGGTTTAGTTTACGAGTAACTCAAAAAGAAAAAATAGAGTACTTAGAAGAACTAACCCAAAATGAAAAGAAAATAGATATAATGAATATAAGTGAAACCTGGTATTCCCAAGAGACTGGGAATGATGATCAAATAAAAGGGTTCCAAACTTATAGATCAGATAGAAAAAAATAGGAATCAAGGGGGAACCGCAATATATGGGAAAGACAAAAAACAAGGAAAAATATATGAGAAATATAGTAACTCAGAATGTGAACTAATAGCGGTAGAATTTGAATCTGAAAAATTATGATGAACATAGTAATATATAGACCTCCTAATACTAAAGAGTTTGACTTAATAATTGAAAAAATTGGATGATATATGTAGAAATCAGGACTGGACTATTCTCCTATCTGGTGACTTCAACTTTCCTTTCGTAGAATGGAAAGAACGAATAGGAGATTGTGGTTGTACTTATACATATAAAAAAGAGAGTAATAGTAGTGCAGAAGATAAGAGGCAATTTGAAAAGCTATTAGATATGCTACTAGAATACAACATTCAACAAATAAATCACCTGCCAACAAGAAAGGAAAATACTTTAGACCTAGTATTTGTGAACGAGATGAATTATGTTAAAGAAATAATAGTTTATAATGCGAGTATTTCAGACCATAATGTCATAGAATTAACTGTTCATTCCAAAGCAAGCGAAAAATAAGAGATAAGCAAGAAATGAAAAAGTGGGAAGGATATGGAAAATACAAACTTCTACAGTAAAATATAAAATGGTCAGAAATTAATGAAGAATTAAACAAAGATTGGGATAACATTTTCGTAAGTGATTGACATAAGGGTAAATACGGAGATATTATATATATTGGAGATAATAGTGGAAAAATATATACCGAAGAAGAAAAGTAAACATCATTCATGCATACCAAGAGACAGAAGAATCTTGTTCCAGAAAATCAGAAAGTGGAAAAAAGGTCTTGCAAAAGAAAAAAAATGCATGGAAAGTTATAGAACTAAAAAAAGTAAGATAGAAAATGCAGAAAAAAAAGATATACAATCAAAGAAAATGAAAAACGGGACTTGGAAGAAAAAACCCTATTAAATATCAAGCAAAACAAACTATTATACTCATATGCGAAGAAAGATAATAAAAGAAGAATAGAAATAGGCCCTCTGAGAATTGAAGGGAGATTAACGAATAAAGAAAAAAAAAGGAAATTTGCCAACATACTGGCAGAACGATATAAGAGAGAATTCACCCCTAGAATAGATAATGAAGATAATGATATAGAAGTAAGGGATGAAAATAGTGAATATTTAGCTGACATAGATATTAATGAAGCTGATATTGTGCAGGCTATTAATGAAATTAAAAATGGAGCTGCTGCAGGGCCTGATGGAATTCCTGCTATTTTGTTAAAGAAAGTAGTTCATTCTATCGCAAAGCCACTTGCAATATTATTAAGACAAAGTGTAGATACAGGCAAGATATATGATGAGCACAAATTAGCGTATATTACCCCTACTTTCAAAAGTGGATCAAGACTAGAGGCAAGTAATTATAGGCCTGTGAGTCTAACATCACATATAATGAAAGTGTATGAAAGGGTAATGAAGAAAAATATTATGAAACATTTAATAAAAAATAATTTGTTAATAAAGGACAACATGGTTTCGTACCCGGAAAAAGTACACAAACCCAACTGTTAGTCCACCGTGAAAACATATTCAAAAAATTGACAAGCGGAATGAAACAGATGTGGTTTATTTAGACTTTGCAAAAGCTTTTGATAAAGTAGACCATAATATATTAGCGAAGAAAATTAGAAAACACAATATCGTGGATAAAGTAGGAAGATGGTTAAAAGAATTTTTACACAACAGAAAACAGATAGTTATTGCAAACGACGAGAAATCGGATGAAGCCAAGGTTAATATCCGGTGTGCCGCAAGGTACGGTGTTGTTAGCTGCAATACTGTTTGTTATTATGATTGAAGACATAGACAATAATGTTAAGGATTCGGTAGTGAGTAGTTTCGCAGTATGACACAAGAATAAGTAGAGAAATTACTTGTGATGAAGATAGGAACGCTCTACAAAGAGACCTTAACAAAGTATATGATTGGGCAGAGGTAAATAGGATGGTATTTAACTCTGATAAATTTGAATCAATAAATTATGGAGACAGAGAAAGAAAGCTATATGCATATAAGGGACCTAATAATGAGACCATCACAAATAAGGAAGCAGTTAAAGACCTTGGTGTGATGATGAAATAGGAACAGGTGTTATGCAAATGGATCAAATAGCAACTCTGTTGGCAAAATGTAAAGCAAAATGGGGAATGTTGTTACGGCACTTCAAAACAAGAAAAGCTGAACACATGATTATGCTTTATAAAACATATGTTCGTAGTCCACTTGAATATTGCAATATGATATGGTACCCACACTATCAAAAGGATATTGCACAAATAGAGAGTGTACAAAGGTCCTTTACAGCTAGAATAGAAGAAGTTAAGGACCTAGACTACTGGGAAAGACTACAGTTCTTAAAATTATATAGTCTGAAAGGAGAAGAGAACGCTACATGATAATTCAGGCATGGAAACAGATAGAAGGAATAGCAGAAAATATCATGGAACTAAAAATATCAGAAAGAGCAAGCAGAGGTTAGATTAATAGTGCCCAAAAAGTATACCAGAAAAATAATGAAAGCACACAGGACATTAATCCACTACGCACCAGCATCGATAATGCAGCGTCTATTCAATGCGTTGCCAGCTCATCTGAGGAATATATCAGGAGTGAGCGTAGATGTGTTTAAGAATAAGCTCGACAAATATCTAAACTGCATCCCAGACCATCCAAAGATTGGAAGATGCAAAATATACCGGAAGATGTACTAGCAACTCTCTGGTAGACATTAGAGGTGCCTCACACTGAGGGACCTGGGGCAACCCGAACAAGATGTAAGGTCTGTAAGGTAAGGTAAGGTAAGGCCTCTCTCTCTCTCTCCCCCTTCCCTCTCTCTCTCTTCATCAAGCTCCAAGTGACACAAGGACATATTTTAGAAAAATTTTGGAAACATAAGTTTAGATAAAACATTTAAAAATTAAAATTTCGGTTTCCGGTGCCTTACATAGCTCTCTCCTCTC
>NC_061104.1:1039395-1074395 GCF_015104395.2 Macrobrachium nipponense
ACAACCATCGTAAGGGGAAAACTCCAGGCTGACTCCTGGTCGGGCAGTTCCTGGTTTTCCAGAGGAGGTATGAAGGTAAGGTCTGCCAGAGGTTCATCCTAGGGCGACAGAGTTGAGGCCAAAGAAGAATCATGGACTAGAGTTTGGCCATGGGCTGCGGTAAGCTCCATGCCTGTTGGAGGATCTCCGGTAGGAGAATCCTTGATCAGGTTAGGCGCCGGCGCTAGCTCAGGGCCAGGCGCAGAGGTCAAGTTCTGTGTGGCTCACGTCCAGGCTGGACGGAGCTTGCACTGCTCAGTGCTGCCAAAGTGGCACTGGCAGAGAGTTGAGGTCGACTGGACCTGGGACGGGTACCGGAGGTGCAATACCTCTCAGCGGGCCCTTGGTAATGGGAGACAGAGGCTCCTGTCTCTTGTGGAAGGCTAAGCCTTGTGGAAAATGGACAGTGTCCGCTGCTGGTAGTCTGCTAGGGCACCTAGGCCAATTCGTGGAGTGCCCTACGTTGCAGGTTTTGCAACGGAACTGTGAATGGTCAATCTCCCTCCTTGGTAACGGGGGGGGGGGACTGTTGGTGGACGTACTTCCTGGAGGATGTAGAATTTCGATGACTCCTTGCTTTGGAGTGATTTGTTTTGGGGTTAGGACCCCTAGGCTTTTTGAAATGAGAGGGAGACTTCATGTCTTGCCCTAGGAGGAGGTCGTAACCTCCTGGAATGTAGCTTGCAACTGCAAGGGTACAAACTTTGGAGAAGTGAGGTCTGGTGACCCTCAATTGGACGGTCGGAAGGATCAGCTTGATATGGTTGATACCTTCAATGGTGATTAATTGACGTCTATCGACGTTAGCCCCTCGGGGGATTCGGTCTTCTCGTATCAGGGAGATTTGAGCGCCAGAGTCGTCGTAGGCTCTGACGTGGCTTGGCTGATAATGACTTTGGAGGGGTGCGACGGTTATAGGGCCCTTAGCCGGGTGTCCTAGTAAGGAAGGATTGGTAACGGCCATTGCGATGGCGGGAATATTGTGATTAGCGCACCCTCCATAATTTGCAGACATGTGACCCTGGCGGCCACAGTCTCGGCAGAACTTGTTCCAGAACCTCTTCCGTGGCACTGGATGGTAAGGCAGAGATGTCCCCACAGGTTGCGAATCTGTGGAGTCACCAAGGCTGGCAGTGTGCTCTGGCACAGGTGAAGAGTCCTCTCTGGTAGTGATTTGAGGTAGGGAGGTTAAGGACTCCTCTGTTGAATCACCCTCGGAAACAAGTCCGGGGTTAACTGGTGGGCTTACCTTTTCCAAAAGGGAGGAGGTATGCGGTAAAATGGTAAGAGGCTTAGATGATGCAGAAGAAACTTCGGGCTCTGACACTGGGTCAGGGCCAGGCTCACCAATAGAAAGGATGTCGGGGACATCGGAGGCACTAGCCTCTGAATCTAGAATTGAGGGTTGGTTATCTGGCATGCTGCAGGTGTCCGGTGCATCAGGTAGTGGGAGCTGCGTCCAGGGGAGATACGGCTTTAGTAGATCTCGGCCCAATATCACCTGATAAACATCATGAAATTGTTCAACTACGCCCAGGCGGCACAATGTGGTTTCCCTGGTCTCCTGGTCCAGAAAGGGCATTTCCACATTCAGAAGGACCGAAGGAACAGAATAGAGGTTACCGTCAATCCATTCAAACTGAATTTCTTCGTCCGTCTGGATTTTGGCACCCCTAGGCAATGCCTTTCTTGCAATGAGGGAGACCTGGGCTTCGGTGTCGGCCATGACTTGTACCCACTGATAGGCCATAGGAGACTGTTCATCAGGGAGGGCTACATGGTAGCCTTGGAGAAGTTCACCCTGGAAACTCTCATCCCAAGGTAGGGATCGACTTGGGCACCGGTCGGAATCCACAGCATGCCCACGCACACAGCAAGTGGTGCAGAACCTCCGCAACCACCTCTTACCGGGAGTCCAGCTCATGGTCTGGAGCTTGGAAGCTTGCCGAGAGATTTCGTCATCTCTGAGAGCTAGCTCATGCTTTCTCTCTTCTTCTCTTTCCTTCTTCTCTGCTTCTTTGGCTTTTCTCTTGTTTTCTCTTTCTTCCCTTTCTTACAGGCTCGCGGCATCCTGCTGCGCCTTCATCCACTGGTCAAGTGCTGGTCCAGTGTAACCGGCCTCCTTGCCCAGAGTTATGAGGGCTCGGAGCTTCTCTAGCTCTATGGCAAAGAAGTCGTGGGAAGCAGGGGAAGACATTTCCCTTAGGCTGCAGTAGAGGCTCAGATGAAAATGAAAATAATGGCCAGGAAGGGTACTGAATGGAATGGGAGTGCCTACTGTGTAATGTGGCACTCACTTGGAAATGGGTTCTGCGACGTGGTAGTGAAAAAGTCTGAAAAGACTGGGTGCTCTGTGGCACTTGGGAAGTGTCAAGTTGGTGGCACTTCTGGAATGGCACCTTCTGATGAGGCGGAAAATCAAATAGAGTGTGCGGCATACGTCACACTTAAGGGCGTTCCTCACTTGGGAGACGCTGGAATGGGCAGCCTGTAGGTCCAATACAGGTGCACGGCACTTATGGAGGGGTTCCTTGGTTGAGTGATCCGAAATGGTGGATACTCTAATGAATGGGCATTCCGTAAGACGGACACGCGGGTAAAATGGCTACCTGTACGTCCTGTACAGGTGCACGGCACTTATGGAGGCGTTCCTTTTGGACAGCACTAGTAGTGCTGGTATTGCAGCACTTCGGGAGGCGTTCCCTTGATTGGGTGATCCGGGATAGCAGATACAATAATGGATTGGGCGTTCCTTAAGAACGGACACGCAGGTTTGACAGCACTTAGGGCTGGTATTGCGGCACTTTTGGGAGGTGTTCCCTTGTTGAGTGTTCCGAAGGATCACTGACCCTTGTACATGGACACACTAATTAATTGGGCGTTCCGTAAGGATGGACACGCAGGTAAAGGGCTACCTGTACGGCCTGTACAGGTGCAATGGCACTTATGGAGGCGTTCCTTGGGCACTGGTAGCATGCTGGTGTGTCACGTCGGACGACACTAAATGTTGTATACTCAAATATACTGAAGAGAAATGGCACTGCTCGTGGCAGAGTGTAATGGTGGAGGAGAGAAAGTAAAAGGTGGGAGTACTGCAGCAGCCAGTCGATGGACAGTGTCACGAATTAGTGGCACTGTAAAATGGTAAGACCTGACGTGCACTGGTGGTGGCCAGTCCTAGACTGGTAAGCTTCCTTGTCTAGAAGTAATGAATTTGCGTGGCACACTGTGCGGGTTGTGCTTGCGGTATACGCAAGTCTTTTGGGATAAAGAAAATGAAAAGACCACTCGGGCAATGACAGGTAGTGGTAATTTGAAAATGCTCAGTCCTTTGCTGAAGTACTCGATAAATGAAACAAATGCTTGCAAACTGCAATGGACACAGGCGCGTACGTATCACGCTCAGTGTAAATGATACACAAGAGACTAAAATAATGTTAATTCTGCATGCGTAATGGTAATAGATGTAGTACTCTTGGCTTTGTGAATAATAGGTTCTCTCTCTCTCTCTCTCTCTCTGAGAGGGTGAAAATGATATATGAATGAACTCCCTTGTATTTAATTGAACTAATACTTTTAGTTTTAATATGACGCACTTGCGGTAAATTATCTACTTACGTTAACGTTTAATGAAAGAATTGCTTTGGAATACGTTTTACAAAAATGATAACGCTCTCGCGGTGAACGATGTTTACGTTAATGGTAGCGGCTTGCGCTTATAGGAAATAATTTACGTTTCAAAATGAATTTCACAAAGACACGTTTTACGTTAACAATTCTTGTAATTTACTCTACTTTTAAGATTTACGTTAACTTTACATAAGGATACTAGGTCCTTGTGACAAGTGAAAATGACGGTAAGGATTTTAAGATGAAATGTTAGCAAACATTTGTAAATGGAAAAGGTTACGTTCAGTACGAAGTGAAATGGAACTTTCGCTCAGCGAGTGAGTGAGCGATACGACGTGAAACGCGGTGAGCGAACAGAGGACAGCTGATTTCTGTAAAAGCGAAAACGATTTACAACAAAAAATTCTAATTTCTTATTCAAGATGAATTACGTTAATTTCTCTGGCAGAACGATCGATGCTAGTATGAAGATTGATATTATTTACGTTAAAACATCAAGACTTAGGTTACTTTGCTTAAATAATCGAGATAATTCTTAAAGGGATACAAAATATGGCTGCGTTGTGTGAAACAAAGGTTGGCTGCAGGCCTGAGAGAGCGCATACGCTCAGCTTAAGCTGAGGCTAAGCGGTTACCAACACTTGGAATGAAAACTAAGTTAAAACGAATTCCCCTAACATATCACAGACAAAAGAATTGTACACTTCTTTCGCCGTAACTATTAGTAGAACACTCCTAACTAGCTAGGCTTTCTAACACAGCAATAAACCCTGGCAAAGCACTTCCTAGTTTGATCTGGTACTTTCTGGCATCTATCTAACACGTGCTTGTGTCTCGTCAGGCGAGGACAATGCAATTTACAAAATAACAGAATTCACTCGGTGCTCTGGCCATTACAATATAATAATATTTCTCACTTAACACTTACTTAAACACTTCGTAAATAAAAATACTTAAACGTACCTTAAGCTAACATTGGTTATAAATAATCATATCATATGAAAGGTATACCTTACCGTGAGTCAGTGTGTGTCTTCCGCTGCAAGTGTGCTTTGATTTGCGCTTTGTAAAAACACTTACATTTTACGTTTTACAAGGGATAACGCGATTTACAAGCTTTTTGAGCAAGCTAGGTTCGAATCCTGGCAAGGTCGCCATTGTTACGTATGAAGCCCGGCCTTGAAAGGACTCCAATATGTAAACAGGAATAGTTGAGGGAAAAAACAATAAATTACTTGAACTTACCGTAAAAGGATTTATAGTGATAAGTTACTCTAGAGGAAAAGGTCGCCAGAAACTCAGCTAATTACTTTACATCTATTTATCTACAAGAGGCCGTTACTGGCCTGGAGAAAAAGTAAATGCAGCGTATCCACACGTTGGGACACATATATCTCTCACAAATGGATAGCTGGCTAAAAATGTGATTCACATAATAGCTGGGTTTTGAAATCTTGCGGTAATGCAACACTTGCGGGCGGACAGACTTGGACACGTGACTCAGGGAATCTGGAAAAAGATCCCAGATTAGACAAGATAAAAAAAAAGGGACTTCTTGCACAAGTTAAGATTATTCAGTTCTCTAACACTGGGGAAAAGGCCCTCTAGTGTTTAACTGAGGTATGCAATGACTTCATTTGTCTGGGACGATCACACAAGGGGAAGCATGCGGCCATGAGGCAGTGAGAAGCACAAAGGGATATTCGTTTGAGGTTGAAGGTTGAAAATGGGGAGTAAATAGACACTAGGAGGTAAGGTACTGGCAATATGCTGTTTCACAAGACATACCTGGATGCCATGATCAGTGGACCTTTGTAGAAATGTGGCATCCGGCTTTGTCTCGTATCTGGGCGCGCCAGTAACGCCGTTAGGCCTAAGTGTGGGAGGCTGGCTGCCTGGACATCCGTCCGAGGTCACGACTGGAGACGACTGAGAAAGAGGGCAGGTGTCTTTCCTGGGTGTTGGGGGTCAGCTTAACCCCCCAATAGCAGGGAAAAACCTGGAAAACAGAACATACAGCCAGCAGAGGGTTCACAGGAAAAAGAGCTTAAGATATAGGCCTAAGAAGTACCAGTCTGCCTACATCTTTCCCTTTGGGATACGTCCCTAAAGCTGACAAGTCTATTTTCCCCCTTCTAACAGGAACTCCCTATCTCTGGCTGGCGTGTTTTGGTTTCCCGCCTAAAAATCAGCTGATATTTGGAGGAATATGGCTGCCTTTTTACAAATCAAAATATTTAACTAAATTCTGGGTAGACGAGGAGGTCAATAAACGTAGCAATATATATATATATATATATATATATATATATATATATATATATATATATATATATATTATATATATATATATGTATGTATGTATGTATGTATTTCAGTTAAATTCCACATAAGAAAATGAAAAAGGTATGTCTCAGAAAATGCCCAACAGTTTCGTTCTCCACTGGACCTCTTCTTGGAGCGTTTATTTTTCTATGTGGAATGCAACTGAATTACTATATCTTCGTGTCTAAGAAATTTACCATACTATATACGCATGTGTATATAATTATACATACATACACACATTCATACATACATATATATATATATATATATATATATATATATATATAGTATATATATATATATATATATATATATATATATATATATATATATATATAATAAAAAGTTTTTATCTTAAAACTTTTCATATTCTTAATAAACTACCAATAATGACTAGTAATATTTAAAATATAGAACTGAAATAAAAACGTAAAATAAAAAAAACGCACACAAGCCTTACTAAAATCGATTCAAATTAATGCATTTAAATACCAAAAAGTAATAAGTAAAAAAAAAATAAATGAATAAAACACATGCATGATGGCTCCAATTAAAAAAACTAGTTACTTTATAATTCCCAAGATAATCGGAGACTTCTCGAAGCTCCCGGGAACCGGGAATAATCACTAATGAGCCAGAATTAGGACTGAAAGTGGATAAGGAAAGCATGAGGAATTAGTTCTAAATACCTTGAACTCATTATCCTCATTATCATAGCCGGGAAAACAGCAATTGAGACACTGGAGAGAGAGAGAGAGAGAGAGAGAGAGAGAGAGAGAGAGAGAGAGAGAGAGAGAAAGGGTGGGGGTGATTATGTCTGCCCAATCAGAAGTTGTTGGAAATAGGAATAATTTGTTATGACAGAGGCGTGAGAGCGAGAATAAGGAATAAGTTGCTTCCAATTATATATATTATATATATATATATATATATTTATATATTTATATATATCTATATATATATATATATAAAAAAAAAAAAAATATATATATATTATATATATATATATACTAAATAATTTACATCTTCATATATATTATGCAGAGGAGTATGAACTAGCAGACCTAAGAGAAGGGTGATAGAATATTTTACAGATATGAGCTTTGATTCCCATACTTCTAAGAGAAAGAGAGAGAGAGAGAGAGAGAGAGAGAGAGAGAGAGAGAGAGAGAGAGAGAGAGAGAGAATCTCAGACTATATAGGAGAGGAACTGCTTGAATAAAGGGACTAGGAGTCAGATATACTGACGCTCCCTTCAAAACGACATAAAAATAAAAGGGGATGATTAAGAGAGAGAGAGAGAGAGAGAGAGAGAGAGAGAGAGAGAGAGAGAGAGAGAGAGAGGCTTCTATTATGTTAATCAATGGAAAGGACGCTCGCTAAAATTAATAAACGCGTCATTACAGCGGATAATTGCGAATTATCTCCATCGCTAGAAATGGGAATATGAAGACGTTCCAGATAGGGCGATGATTTACGAGGAACTAACTGGATTATTATTATTATTATTATTATTACTTATTATTAATATATTATTATTATTATTATTATTATTATTAAAGAAAATTCATATGTTTATAAATAGAAAATCTGTATATTTTTATATTTTAACATATTATTATTATTATTATTATGTTATTATTATTATTATTATTATTATTATTATTATTATTATTATTATTATCATTATTATTATTATTATTATTATTATTATTATCATATTATTAATATTATTATTATTATTGTGATTATTGTTATTATTATTATTGTTACAGAAAATTTCTTATAATTATGAAACGAAATCTGTATGTTTTAAATTTCAGCATTATATTATCATTATTATCATTATTATTATTATTATTATTATTATTATTATTATTATTATTTTAAACGAAATCAATTATATTTTCACCAAATTATAGTATATCAAGGTATATTCATTTCACTAACAAAATTAGCACTTGATATATGTTCAGGATCCTGACGTTATCAAATAATAATAATAATAATAATAATAATAATAATAATAATAATAATAATAATAATAATAATAATAATAATAATAATAATAATAATAATATTACTTTGATAACGTCAGGATTCTGAACATATATCAAGTGCTAATTTTGTTAGTGAAATGAATATATCTTAATATACTATTAATTTGGTGAAAATATAATTGATTTCCTCTTAAATAATAATAATAATAATAATAATAATAATAATAATAGTAATAATAATAATAAATAATAATAATAGTAATAATAATAATAATAATAATAATAATAATAATAATAATAATAATAATAATAATATAATAAGGAACACTATATTAAAATACCAGTAATTTCGATTTTTTCAAAATACACACATTAATATGGGCTGAAAATATTACTATTCTTTTCTTTATAATAATAATAATAATAATAATAATAATAATAATAATAATAATAATAATAATAATAAATCCAACAATAATAATAACTAATAATAATAACTAATTAATAATAATAATAATAAAAAATAATAATAATAATAATAATAATAATAATAATAACTAATAATAATAATAATAAAGTAATAATAATTACTTTCCAACACGGCGTCCGAACTTCAGTGGTGGTTCAGGAGACTAAACTCGACTTTGACGATTCCCAAGTTGGCCCAAAGTTTAATCTTGATGGTAACCTGGATCTCGGTTCAAAGGGAAGACGTCTGACAGCGGTTTCGGGAAACAGATGATCTTTGGGTCGGGGCGAGAGAGGAACCTCTCCCACGACCTTGGGAAGGTCCTTAGAGGGTATGTGTGTTTTTTTTTTTGTGTGGGTTGGTTTCTTAAGTCCCCCCCCCCCCCTCTCTCTCTCTCTCTCTCTGCTCTCTATCCCGTATCATATATATATATATATATAATATATATATATATATATATATTATATATATATTCTATATATAATATATATATAAAATATATATATAATAAAACAACAGAAATATACATATACATACATGTATAACATAGTATATATATGCTATGCATGTGTTTATATAAAAAGATACAGAGAGAGAGAGAGAGAGAGAGAGAATAACTAGCACATGCACATAACTGTATGTATGTATGTATGTATGTATATAAAGATATCAGAGAGAGAGAGAGAGAGAGAGAGAGAGAGAGAGAGAGAGAGAGAGAGAGAGAGAGAGAAACTAGCACACTGACATCGTTAAATAATACATGTTTTATTCCCCGTTTTCCGACAATTAAAATTCACGCCGCTCAAACGAAAACAAAATATGTAAATATTTTATATTTATCCGTCAAAATATTTGACGGATTTCATTCAGTGAGTCTTTTCTGTCTAAGTTATTGTTCATTTTTTCCATAATATAATAGAATATCATCTATAGAAAGACATATAATAATTTTCTCTTTTAGGTTTGGCCTGTGTACAGTCTTGGCATGTTTACTGCGTACTGAATACTTGTGTATAACTGTATCTGTGTACTGAGTGCTGTGGAGTGTGCATTTTTGTATACCTCCAGTCGAAGTTTAATAAACGAAACATTCAGAAATGGCGTCGTAAAATTCTGGGTCATCCTCTGCATCAATATGCAGAATCAGGTACCTCTGTCACACCACTGGGACCTTACGTACCGCCCCTATGGTAGGCGATAGGGCAATCTCTACCATCTGTTATGGTATAATCGCCCCTCCCCAACCCCCGCCCCATAGTTTTATGACGTGGGTACCCTTTTTCATCATAACCACCTGCTGTAACCCAGTTTCACGGCGGACGGTACTTTATCCGTATCAGTTTATTAGGATAATGTTTTAGGATATTTTTGTGAATGTGATAGATTGTGTTAAAGATATCCTGAAAACTGTCTTGGCTACCGGAGGCGGAGTTTGTAGATATTGATGATAATCTGTATTCATTCATTCAATGAATGAATTTTTTTATAGTGAGAATATTGCCTCTATTCAAGCCAATGGTTTTAAGCCACATTGTCAAGTTACAGTACATTTTACCAGTAAAACTCCCTGTGAAACTCTTTAGCAGTAAAACACAGTATGAACTCTTTACCAGAAAAGTGCGCTATAAACATTTTACCAGTAAAAATGTTTAGGAACTCTCCCAGTAAACACGTATTAACTCTTTACCAGAAAAGTGCGCTATAAACATTTTACCAGTAAAAATGTTTAGGAACTCTCCCAGTAAAACGTGCTATGAACTCTACCGGTAAAACACAGTATGAACTCTTTATCAGTAAAACGCGCTATAAATATTTTACCAGCAAAAATGTTTATAAACTCTTTGCCAGCAATTGTGCTATAAACTCTCCCAATAAAACGCGCTATGAACTTTACACGTAAAACGCGCTGTGAAACGCTTTACCAGTAAAACGTGCTATGAACATTTTACCAGCAAAAATGTTCATTCTCCCAGTAAAATGCGCTAAAACATTTTACCAGTAAAAATGTTTATGAACTCTCCCAGTAAAACGCGCTATAAATATTTTACCAGCAAAAATTTTCATTCTCCCAGTAAAATGCGCTATAAACATTTTACCAGAAAAAATGTTTCCGAACTCTCCCAGTAAAACGCGCTATAAATATTTTACCAGTAAAAATGTTTATGAACTCTCCCAGTAAAATGCGCTATAAACATTTTACTATTAAAAATGTTTCTGAACTCTCCCAATAAAACGCGCTATGAACTTTACTCGTAAAACGCGCTGTGAAACGCTTTACCAGTAAAACGTGCTATGAACATTTTACCAGTAAAAATGTTTATGAATTCTCCCAGTAAAATGAGCTATAAACATTTTACCAGTAAAAATGTTTCTGAACTCTCCCAGTAAAACGCACTATAAACATTTTACCAGTAAAAATGTTTATGAACTCTCCCAGTAAAACGCTATAAACATTTTACCAGTAAAAATGTTCATGAACTCTCCCAGTAAAACGCGCTATAAACATGTACCAGTAAAAAGTTAATTGAAACTTTCTCTTCAGTAAAAACGCTAATAAAAACATACAGTAAAAATGTTTAGAACCCTTCCTCCCAGTAAAACGCGCTATAAACATTTTACCAGTCAAAATGTTCATGAACTCTCCCAGTAAAATGCGCTATAAACATTTTACCAGTAAAAATGTTTATGAACTCTCCCAGTAAAACGCGCTATGAACTCTCCCAGTAAAAATGTTTATGAACTCTCCAAGTAAAACGAGCTATAAACATTTTACCAGTAAAAATGTTTATTAACTCTCCCATTAAAACGCGTTATGAAGTCTCCCAGTAAAACGCGCCGTCCTCATCTCGTTATGAACACATAGGTAGATCTGAAACTGAGAGAGAGAGCCGATCGAGTTAAGCTATTTCCTAAGCGCATTCCGGCTCTGAAAGGGGAGTAAAAGGGTTTCGGATTGTATCCCATTGTCCAATTGGCTCTTTTGAAAAAAAAGTTTTATTCCCAATTTCACGTTCAAGTTCAAAGCGCCGATACTTTAAGGCTAATTCGGTGGGCCGAATTGGTAGTAGGTGTCCATTACGCTTATTGGTAACAGGTGTCCATCAATCCTTATTTTCATGTTTTGTACAACAACAACAACAACAACAACAATAATAATAATAATAATAATAATAATAATAATAATAATAATAATAATAATAATAATAATAATAATAATAATAATAATAATAATAATAATAATAATACACACTATAAATACACCCAGTCGATTGGAGGACTGTGATAACATCCCCCCCCAAAAAAAATAATAATAATTAGACAAATTCTGACAAAACGAAATTAAAATATAAGGCCTAACACTCATCTGAAAATCCCACACACTGATAAAAATACAATATTAATATCCGCCCAAAAATTCACACGGTGCCATATTGGAATCTCCTCTCTACCTACACAAGAGAAAAGTGAAAAAAAAAAAGTAATTAAATTCCTAAATTTTATGGCCAGTAAACTCGGCTAGATATGAAAAATCTTAGGCATTATTCAAAATTCAATTTCACTTTGATGGACTTTTTTCACCCAAGATACTTCGCTTCGCGTTCATACCACCATTTTTATAACGTTTTCTTCGTCGAGAATTAATATCATAAATGTCCTTTGGACATTTTTTCAAGTTATTTTGGGATGCTTCTGATAATTTTGTGGAATCTTTATATTATCTTACTAATATATCATTGAATGATTGCCGTCCATTAATTGGCATTGTCCTGTGAATATATCTTAAAAGTTTTTTGGTTTCTTTCTCTTAATTTTATGTAATATCACTTTCATAATCATATAAATAAAATTGGCCACTTTTGGAGCCAAAAGATTGATTGTGAGTTATTTGGTGTCGCAGCTACCAGGATCACATACACAGTAACATGTCTTCAACATGTTGGTAACATATTGCATACATATCACCAACAATATTTATTACGTTTTTTGGTCTGTTTTTCGTAATATCACTTTTATAATCATATTCGACACGTTTGGAGTCAAATAATTGATTGTGAGTTATTTGGCTACACAGCTACCAGGATAACATACAGACAGACATGTCTTCAACATGTTGGTAACTTATTGCATACATATCACCAACAAGTTATAGACAAGTCAACCACAGTAAGACTTGCAAATGGTGAAATGTCGTTCATGTTACCATATCAATAGTAGCCTACAAATACCATTTACTGATTAATCGTAGGTTATCTGGCGTTACAACTAAGTTGGGCGTTAGAACTACAAGGAAATATGTCATCAACATGTTGGGAACTTATCACAAACATACAACCATGTTGAAAACAAGTTCACGACCGTAAGTAGATAATGACAAGCACTGGTTAAGACCACCAACACGCCGTTCACTTGTATCCAACCTGTTTGTGATGTATGTGCAATAAGGTGTTGACTAAAGTAGATTCACATCAACCGTGCATTTGATGTCTAGGCCCGTCCCTTACGACGCTCCTCCTGATTGGCTGTTGATAAGCAAATCACGGGGCTGAAAACTCTCAGTCTCTCTCGAGAGTTCACATAGGCAGGATGTATGTTCCACCGCTCTTGAGAGATACGGCTTTCAAAGTATCCCTCAGGAGAGGTGGAACATACATCCTGCCCATGTGAACCCTCTCGAGAGACTGAGAGTTTCCAGCCCCGTGATTGGCTTATCAACAGCCAATCAGGAGACTGAGAGTTTCCAGCTCCGTGATTGGCTTATCAACAGCCAATCAGGAGCGTCGTAAGGGACGGGCCTAGACATCAAATGCACGGTTGATGTGAATCTACTGTAGCTCCTGATTGGCTTATCAACAGCCAATCAGGAGCTACAGTAAACACTAACCCTCTGAGAGGGTCGAGAGAATATTTCCCAGTATAGAAGAAGTCACGAACAGTCTTTTGTTTACGTTATATAAGTTCCAGCAGTGAGAGAAACTGGCCCAGGGCTGGATAAGGGTATCCAGATCGTTGAATATACGTTTAAAGGTGTTAAAGTTGGTTAATTAGGAAATCCCTTACGTTCTAAAGACTGTAACTATTTTCATATATATCAAACGTCGTACTATACCTCTTACGAATGACTAATTACCAAAGTTGTCCTATGAGTCAACACTAATTCGAATTTTAGCGACAAAACTAATAAATAAAAATGGATTTTTCGTCATATTTATCTCTTTATTTATTCATTTACTTAAGATACATATTCAGACGAAACAAAGATACATATGTAGTCCCTAAAGTAACCACCAACAAATGATCGAATGTCATTCACATACATACATACATACATACATACATACATACATCCATACATACATACATACAAAAAATAGATTTAACATTAAAAAGCAGTACGAAATTTAACCCTAAGAACCCCAGGAAAAGAACCCAGTGAGTGAATTAACACTAAACAAAAAGGGGCAGAGAGATTACTGGATAAAAAAAAAATTCCTGGTATTCTAGATCCTATTTCTTCCCATATCGCCAAAGACTGACGTGGAGGGCTAAAGCTAATCCTATATCTCTCTCTCATATCGAAGGGGGAATGTAAAGGGGGACGGCAGAGCGATAAGGCTGAGGAATAGTAGTGGTATTACTTTAATGGAGTGGGCGAACTGCCTTAGAGAACGGAGGACTTCATAGAAATTAACGAGAGACGAATGGGGGGAATAAACGTCGAAGATTTAGATCGTAGATTAAGAGGTTGTATACTGAACTGATATGTGAATTTTTTGTTCACTTACTCTGGGAGTAAGCCCACTAACTTGTTGCAGATGCCTGAGATGTCTTCCTGAAGTTCCTTATATATATATATATATATATATATATATATATATATATATATATATATATATATATATATATATATATATATACTTATTTACATGTATATGTATACATACATACATATATATGTAATTTGTTTTTGTGCCCGTGGGCGCGTGGGTGGCTGGGTATCCCTCCGCCCCGTATTGCTGCCGTATTCGTGCAGGCGTGCGTGCGTGAAACGAAGCTCCTTACCAGAAAATAGAAAGAGCCCAGAGAGAGAAAGAACGAAGAAGAAGAAAGAAAGGAAAAAATGTTTACTCAGCAAACGGGGAATTTTAAACAAGCCGGGAGCCTCCCTTCGTAAATAGCGCAGGTTTTAAAGGCGACCTTATGCTCTGAATGCGAGTATAATTAAGTAGAAACTCAAATGAGTAATCTCGGGGCGGCTCTGAAGAGACGAAGCTAAAGGTTATATTTGCCCTGTGAGGAGAAAATAAGAGAGGACAGGGGTTTACCAAACAGAGTCGCGTCCTCGTTGTTGGAAGCTTCTACTGTTGGTGGTTGTGAGAAGTTGGTGATGCAGTGTTTGATTCGTTTTTTTTTGTAGGTTAATTTTAAATTAACAACATGATTATTTCAAACTAAGAGGTTTATCTTAATTAAGATGTTTTTTTTACTCTTTTGGACATATTTGGAGCCTGTTAAAGAAAATGCTTGATTTTAAATCATCAAAATTATTATTTCAAACTAAAATGTTTATCTTAATTGAGCTGTTTTTACGCTTTTTGACATATTTGGAGCCGTTTGAGCAAAAAAAAGTTTAATTTGAAATCATCAAAATAATTATTTTAAATTAAAAGCTTTACTAAGCTGTTTTTACGCTTTTTGACATCTTTGGAGCCTGCTTGAAAAATTGTTAATTTTTAAATCACAACATGATTATTTCAAATTAAAAGGTTAATCTTAATTAAGCAGTGTTTTACTCTTTTTGACATATTTGGAGCCTGTATAAAAAATGGTTAATTTTAAATAGTCAAAATGATTATTCAAAACGAAAAGGTTTATCTCAATTAAGCTGTTTGTTTAGGTTTTTTTGACTTATCCAAATATGTCAAAAAAAGTTTTAAAAAATGGTTAATTTTAAATCATTAAAATGATTATTTCAAACTAAAAGCTTCATCTTAATTAAGCTGTTTCTACCCTTTTTGACATATTTAGAGCTGGTTTAGAAAAATGGTTAATTTTTAAATCATCGAAATAATGATTTCAAACTAAAAGCTTTTAATTTTAATTAAGTTGTTTTTACGTTTTTGGCATATCTGGAGCCGATTTAAAAAAAAGTTAATTGTAAATCGTAAAAATTATTATTTCAAACTAAGAGGTTTATCTTTATTAAGCTTATTTTACGCTTTTTGACATATTTGGAGCCTGTTTAAAAAAATGGGTAATTTTAAATCGTCAAAATGATTATTTCAAATTAAAAGGTTAATCTTAATTAAGCTGATTTTACGCTTTTGACATATTTGGAAGCGTTTAGAGCAAAAAAAGATTAATTTTAAAACATCATTATTATTATTTAGAACTAAGAGGTTTGCCTGAATTAAGCCTTTTTTACCCTTTTTGACATTATTTTCTTATAATTGTGTAAATAATGTATGCTTTTTTGACATTTTTTTCTAATAATTAAGTGTCAAAAATTCATATGTTTGTTTGCATAATTCTATTTTGCAAGACGTAAATAAAGTTAGATTATAATAATCCAGTGTTTTATATAAAATTAGGTTTTTAATCATACTGTTTTTATGCACGTAACATACTTTTAATTTTAGTTAGCGTAAAAAATTAAACTAAATTAAAAAAGCTAATTATTTCCAGAATTTTAATTCAATCAGACATAAATTAAATTGAATAATAAAAAAGTTATTTGTTTTTATAAAATTCGGGCTTAAAAAGAAAACTAAATTATGAAAGATTTATCTACGTTGCAGAATTTTATTTTGAATTAAAGTATAAGAATCTGGAGCTTTTGACATAACGTTTCTTTAACAAGACGTTGATTAAATTACTGTAAGAATGATTCATTCACCTGATTATATATTCAGATAATTTTGGTCTTTTGTAACCCATTAGGTCTTGAACCATGCAAATTACCTTTCTCGTAGTTTCTTAGGTAATTATGAATAAAATTTTCCTGCTTGGAAAACGCTCAGCACAATTATCACCGTGAAAATATTTTATTTACTTACAAAATAAAAATTAAAATATGAGTAAAAACATTTCAACGCCACAAATTAAATTCTGAATTAGATTTTCTCTTGGTGGACGACTCACCTGGTATATCACCATGAAATATTTTTATTTGCCTACAAAAAAAAATATGAATAAAAACACTTCAAAGTCAGAAATTAAATTATAAATTACATTTTCCTTCTCGGTGGGCGACTCACCATGGAAAAATTTTATTTGCTTACAAAATAAAAATAAAAATATGAATAAAAACATTTCACCGTCAGAAATTATATTATGAATTAGACATTCCTTCTCGGTAGACGACTCATCAAAAATATCACCATGAAACAATTTTATTTACTTACAAAATAAAAATATAAATATGAATGAAAAGTATCTCCCGTCAGAAACGAGCTCTGGTGGAGATCGACCCCACCTCATCTGCATGTAAAATGTATCTAACAGTACTGTTATTTACGATGAAAAGTTTAGACGTCCTCTGTTTTTTTTTTTATTTATTTTTTTCCCAATGCACTGCTGCGCAGCGGCGATTGCTGGACACGGGACGCAAAATTATGGGGGAATAAATAGTTTTGTGGCTGACGTTCCATGACTCCTAAATAACGCAGTGTGAGTGTCTGCTTTAACTCTGCTGAATATATAAATTAAAAATGAATTACACGGATGTTATTTCCAGGAAAATGCTCTATTTCTTTGCTCTTCTCGGTGTTCGTTACTCGTATGGATTCATCGCTACTTAAAAAGGACTCAGTAATGTCTGTTACGAAATTCCGGAAGTCCACGTTACGTCTCTTACAGACTTTTATCCAGTAGAATCTGTTAAAATTGGTCGTTAGATATATAATTATGGAACGAATTCCATATCAATTTAGCTACAACGGTTGTTATCTGGTGCTCGTTGGGAGGTCACCCATCCGGATAGTGAACAGACCAAGTGGTCTCAAAATTTACATGTTTGGAAAACTAGTGGTTTAGAGTACGTGTTATGAAGAACGAAATGTGAATATTCAACATTACAAAACATCTGGGAGTTATATATAATATATCTATATATCATAAAGATATATATATTATATATTACTATATATATATATATATATATATTTTTATATATATATATATATATATATATATATATATATATATATATATATATATATATATATACAAGTTTCTTACTAAAATAGCTAGACGCGTTCCTACCTTCGCTTCCATAGGCATTCCAACTCTCTTTTCGTCCTCTTGCCAACAACCAGCTGCCTTCCTCGCTTCACTTATTCTGAAATAATAATAAAGGGATTTAATAATAAAGAATGGATGATAAAAGGCGGGTGAAAATGATATAAATGATTTATGCTTTTTATGCTTTTGTAATCAATATGTTAAATTCAGAGTTTATCCCATATTCCTACTGATTGAGGATTAGCTGCTATACCAGAAGTAGGAATCGTTCAAGTAAGCAAGAAAAATAATTACAATAACAATAAATACAACAGGAATAACAACAGCTGCTACAATAACCACAACACTAATTTTAACAACCTTAACAGCATCACCACCACCATCATCATCATCATCATCATCATCATCATGACAAAAAATGGGGTGGGTGGATTTGAATAATACAGATGGCAATAAAGCTTTTGAATTAATTAAACTAATTATTATCACAAGAAATATTTCTAAAACTACGACTTGATATTACCTCAGAGATGTAAATCCTGACTTCATGGCGCTTGGTATTCGCAAGGTATCAATCGATGTCATGAGCGTATTGGCATCTGACAAAAATAATAGGGACCTCATTAGATGATGTCATTAGGAGATTAATTACCGAGTGTGGAATTCATGAGTAAGGAAATCCTTTCCCAGTAATTACTGGACATTAGAATGCTCATATGACCTCAAATATGCGAAGTTTGAGTCTTTGCAAGATTATATTTGGGGGTAAATGAAATTATTATAAATGTTAACACATGACGTTATACATTTGTGGGATTTACAAGTCATTGACTACAAATCTTGAATGATAAGAAAATTAAATAATTTTATGGGATATATTTTTACGAATCATATGATCCTGAGAGAGAGAGTCCCTGAGAGAGAGAGAGAGTAGAGGGAGAGATACAGAGAGAGACGAGAGAGAGAGAGAGAGAGAGAGGTCAACACATACATATATGTATGTGTTGACATACATACTATATATATATATATATATATATATATATATATATATATATATATCTATCCATCATCTATCTATCTATCTATATATATATATATATATATATATATATATATATATATATATATATATATATATATATATATATATATATGTATGCATGTATAACTGAATCACGAAGATATGGATCGTGATGAGTATAAATGCATATATATATATATATATATATATATATAATATATATATATATATATATATATATATATATATATATAAAGGGGATTCAACGAAGGGAAGGTGAAACAACGGGGAGAGAGAGAGAGAGAGAGAGAGAGAGAGAGAGAGAGAGAGAGAGAGAGAGACGCGCCAAGAATCTCTATAATATCCATCAATCAATACATTCTGTAACTTCCAGACAACCAAAAAGGATTAAAATCTCCCTCCCCCCTCCCCCCATACCATAATCTCAGCCTGGCAGTGTCTTAAACTCTTCGACGTATCACCAACGAAGTTTTTGAGTTGAAATCCAGTTCCCGCATCTTTCCAAACTTCTTTTGAGAGGATTGTAAAAAAAAAAAAAAATCTAGGAAGACTGAATGTCATTAGATAAGTTAACGTGGAGCGGATCAGATCGCTCTCAAATTTTAATACAGTTATCTCTCCCATATTTTCATCACATGTTTGCGTGATTCAGCTTAATGGAGGATCAGTTACTTTGATTTCTACAGCCCAGAAATAAAATAAAAATGATTTGCTCAATTATTTACCAAATGCTAACGTTTACAGGATTCACTTTAGAGTTCATCGTATGAAAAATGATTTTCTATAGTTTAGGACGAAGAGAACAAAGTTTTTTTGTATCTATTTCTACCAAAAGCTGACGCCTATAGAAATCATTTTAGAAATTAATGCATTATATGACCATTATATTATAATTTCTGTCAACAAGTATGTAAATAAAATATATTATACGCCCATCTCCCCCTCATCACCCCCCTCACCCGGCCCCCCTCTCTCCCTCTCTGTTTTTCTCTCTCTTTTTCTTCCCCTTTTGCAAATCAGCGATATATTGATATCTCTCTCTCTCTCTCTCTCTCTCTCTCTCTCTCTCTCTAGCAAATAGATCACTCGAATATTTCCCAACCGAATTCCTCTTTGCTATGCCTGAAAAAACCCAAAGTAAGGAAGAAAGGCTTTGTAGAACTATCTCTCTTTCTGGCTCACGGAAAACGTCCAACATCGTAGTAAGTGGATAAAACTTTTCCTTTCGACTTTCGAAACTCCATCGTTATGTACACAGGGAGAGAAAGCCCACATAGGTTACTTTCCCCTCTCCTTTCTACCTCCCCCACCCCCTCCCCTCCTTATCCCTCCTCCTACCATCTCGGATCAGAAACTTTGCATTATGCACACAGTGAATAATGCTTAAAACTCGGTAAGTGTGCATGAAACTCACTCTCTCTCTCTCTCTCTCTCTCTCTCTCTCTCTCTCTCCAGAGTTCTACAAAGTCTTCGACAATCCATTGAGGGAGGATTAAGGTGGTAGGGAGGGAGGTTGGAGGGGGGTGGGCGAGAAAAGTTGGCCTAGCAGCTCATTCGAGAGTTACGAGTTTTTTTTTTTTTTCGACACCTTTTTGTGTGTGTGTGTTTTTTTTCGACATACTTCTTTCGCAGGCAAAGTTTTACGATAGAGGTTTATCGATTTACGTCTGATCTTCTGATCAAAGGGGTTACAGCGAAGACCTATTTGGCTTTGTATGTTAATTTTGCGAGTACGTTAGAAGAATATCTATAGAATAACTGAAGAGAAATATCTTAAAAGTGTGCATAAATTATCATTAGGTAACATTCAAGGGAGGGTTAATTGCTACAGGATATCGACTCGTGACAGAAATGGTTTCTTGTTTTCTACCTTCTAGAACGAGCTGGTTTAGATCGTCTATGGTTTCCACGCTTTAGAAGCTATCGGTTTTTAAATTAAATAATTTTCAAAGCGGTATATGATTTCCCCTGGCCATTAGATTATTTATTAATGTTATCTTTAAAAAAATATTTAGTTCAAAGATGAATGAAGTGCCTACAGCTGTCAAATTTCGTGACATTCATCATATCTGTAATTGAGATATAATGATAAAACAGAGGTTTGCAAAACTGTAATCAAAACGTAGATTTATATTCAATTTGTCATAGAAGATAATTACAACTCGCAAGGTTATAAAAGTAATAAAGAAAATTTCAAAATCTCGAGATGAAAAAAAAATATTAAACATCAAAGAGCTATAATATTATACATTATCAGAATTTTTTTTAAATATAATAAAAAAGGAAATAATTTGCATGTTTTATAACTATGATGAATAATAAATTACTCATGAATCATAAGTTATCCAAAATACATTTTGCAATGAGTGCACCAGACCGCGAAAATCGGGCATTTCGTGCGTGTAGTATATATATATATATCCGGTTTAGAACATTTTGTGGAGGAGAGAGAGAGAGAGAGAGAGAGAGGAGAGAGAGAGAGAGAGAGAGAGAGAGAGAGATTGTATCCTTCTTAAAAAGAGTATTAACATACTATAAAATTCACATATGCGAATATACACACTAACAAACACCATCATGGAGATAGTGGATTAATATTACACAATTACAGAAAATATAAAATTTCATAAAGAAGCACTCATCCTCAAACACAAACACACACACATACAGCGAGAGAGAGAGAGAGAGAGAGAGAGAGAGAGAGAGAGAGAGAGAGAGAGAGAGAGAGAGAGAGAGAGAGCCAGTAGCCAGTATCCGAGACCATTCTTTGGAATTCAAATGGTGTGAAACACCTCTTGGCCAAGATGCAAGGAAATGGGCTATAGAGGTTTAAGACCGCCGGAGAAAGAGGTTAATTCTTTGAAGAGGAAAAAGGTTTATCCTTCCACGGACTCAAAAAGCATTTCAGGAAATATGCAGAGACGTAAAAGGCGAAAGATAGAGTCTCAGAGACGATTCCAGGTAAAAGAATAGAGGGGGAAAAAAATTAGTTCACTCTCGGGTAAAAGCTAGTGTTGGTTGAAGGAAGAAGGGTAAGGGTGATGCCACTATTTTAAGGGAAATTTTCTAAGGTAACTATTTCAAGGTTAAGGTAAACCTTGAAGCGTTTCGATCAAGAATGAGTGATGAAGTCAAGTTTAATCGAAATTCAGTCGACTGTAGTATGTCGTGAGAAGTGAAAATGTGTCTAACATTCTGATAATATATCAATAGCTGAAATTTTTTGGAGTCAAAATGGTAGCAGTACCTTCTCTCTCTCTCTCTCTCTCTCTCTCTCTCTCTCTCTCTCTCTCTCTCTCTCTCTCACACACACACGCACACACACACGCACAGACACTAGCCTGTAAAATAAACGTATATATATATATATATATATATATATATATATATATATATATATATATATGTATGTCTGTATAGATATATAGATATATTATATTATATTTCTATAATATATATCTATATATATATATATATATATATATATTATTATTATATATATATATATATATATATATAGATATATATAGATAGATATACATATATATATAATATATATATATATATATATATATATATATATATATATATATATATATATATATATATATATATACAGCATTTAAATATACATGAACTTTGAGAAATTGATATCTAAGAAAAGAAACAATGAGTTGTCAGAACACTGAAAAAAAAGGTGACAAAATATACAACACAAAACTAAAACAAGAGAAAAAAAAGCAAAAAATATAAAACAGAGCGACAGTTAAAGTATAACAAAAGAGAGTAAAGAGAAAAAAAAGACACTAACGCATAAAAGGAAGAGCCAAAACCGAAAGATAAACGCCTCCTAAAAGTGACAAACGTATGGGTTATATCATAAAGCAGGAGTGACAAGAGTGACAATGTCAAAGGGAGGCGGGGGCGGGGAGTGGACCCTCCTAATAGACTAATAAAACGACCAGTAATGTCCATCGAACACAGAAGCAGCAATAAAGAAAGGAAAGCACCTATGGAGTGGAACTTTAGAAAGTGAAATGGCTCGGGGAGACTTTCATTGGAGAGGATGTCGAAGTATCACTTCTTTCCCTTTTTTTTATCTTTTTTTTTTAGATGAATATCTTTTTAGGGGACTTTTCGAGATCCTCTTACTCTTTGGAGGAGACATTTTTTGAAGTTTATTTTCCATTTTATGGTACTCACGTGTTTCTGATTGTTTGGTGATCTCAAGTGATTTGTTTTATATTTTATTTTATAGATTTTTTTTACAAGGATTTTTTTTTATATAAGGATGAATCTTTTTCTGAAAAGTAAAACTCTTCATTTCCCTTGAAATATTCCTGTAGCTACTTTTTTTTTTTATTTCTTAAGTTCCTTGATACTATCAACTGATCTATATAATTTTTATAGTTATTATATATTTCTCCAAAAACATTCTCCGAGGTATCAAAGTCTTATTCTTCTCAAAACATTATGTAATTATTCCCATTTCTGCAAATTTTAATACTATCAATATGTAGTCTTTATTTCCCGTTGATAATATTTTTTTTCTATTATGATTGTAGCACATTTTTTTTCATACCTATCCTAATTATAGTTTTATGTAACAGATATCAAACGAATGCTCCTTCTAAATGCATAAAACGGTTTGTAGTCTTTATTTCACGTTAATAATAATTTTTTTTCTATTATGATTATAGCAAATATTTTTACGTACCTTTCCTAATTACAATTTTACGTAACAGATATAGAACAAATGTACAATCTAAATGCATAAAACGGTTTATTCCTATATAAACTACTTAAAGATTTATATGTTACTTTAGATATAATTTTTTTCAAATCACATATAGTCTCAATAATACAATATATTTAGGGAATAAATGTAACTTTTAAATACACCAAAGTTTTGTCTTCTGTGATAAATTATTTAAATATTTCCCTGTTACATCAGACAACATTTATCAAGTGACGTACAGTCTCAGTCCAATACATGAACATACTCAACTCTTAGGCAATTTCCCAAACTTCTAAATACACCAAACGTTTTTTTCTGATCAATTATTCAAACATTTACTTATCACACATATATGTTCTCAGAGCTGACATGCAGACTCAACATACTATAATAGAATATTGAACTCTAAGACAATTCCACGAACTTCAAAAGTTTTCCACCTTTCCAAATAAATAGTTTGAGTATTTACATGTAACTTTAGAAATACTTTTCAACTGACATACAGCCTCAGCATAACATATCAACTCCGAGACAATTCCTTGAACTTCAAAAGTTTTTGACTTTCCAAATAAATAGTTTGAGTATTTTATTGTAACTTTAGACATACTTATCCAACTGACATACAGCCTCAGCAAAATATATCAGCTCTAAGACAATTCCACAGACTTGGACGAACCATAGTACACGCTTGTGAAATACAATGCAAGGATATCTCCTCCATACTTTGACGCTGGGAGATGCCACGGTACGTGATCTGGATCTAGAATATTAAAACTTTGGACAAAGGAGAAATGCGGTGTTTCCAAGAGCATTATGCAAAGACGAATAAACAAAGTTATTCATGGGGACGTGCTCCAGATGTTTTATCGTTTGTGGTAAGAGGGTTCTTTGAAAAATGTTTTCGGTTAAAAAAATGTTTTTAGTTATGTTTTTATTTACGTATTTACTCGAGTATATGCATAGATGTATTTATAATAGATCCATGAATATATATTCACAGACACACACACACACACACACACACACACACACACACACACACACATATATATATATATATATATATATATATATATATATATATATTATATATATATATATATATGTGTGTGTGTGTGTGTGTGTGTGTGTGTGTATAGATTACCTTCCTACCATTAGACAAACATTCATGTTTAGACATCGTCTCCGGCTTTGCTAACCCATACAAATACTGACCCATGTACAAAATTTAGTATAAATGAAGACAATATCAATATCATGGAGTATAAAAACCTATTGTATCACTACAGGCTATAATTTCCGTTTAAGGATTGAATAAAACAAAAGGAACAATCACAATGAAATACTCGGAAAAGGAATAATTTAATGCTTATGTCGCTCATTGTGAGCGATAATGAGGTCATTATATATTTTTCCTAATGTCAATATGCCTGGAACTGCCTACAGGGTCTATTCAAAACTGAATTGGTTATATTTTTTATTCTAATTTTGCTTGTTTTGTTTGTATTTTTATGTAAGGAATGAAATACAAGAGTCGCTTTTAATAATAATAATAATAATAATAATAATAATAATAATAATAATAATAATAATAATAATAATAATAATAATAATAATAATAATAATACAAGGCAAAAAGGACCACATTAAGAAGTAACTGGGGAACATCAAAATCAAAATGTGAAATCTTGAATACTAAAAATTACGAATGGTACAATACCACGCATTCTATCGTACGAAAGTAATTTTACTAGATGTAATAAAAAACGATGAGAAGAGAGAATAAAAAAAAAAAACAAGAGCATATTCAGATGTAAAATACTATAACACAAAAAATGCTTATATGATACGTCTATGGTTAAAATATAATCTCGAAACATTGTCTACTATGCAAATTTACTAGGATGAAATAACTTCCAAGGAGTCGAATCTGGGAAACTCTACGGGGTTTGCTACCCACGTTTAACTATCTCCTCCTACTGATATTTCCGGCTTTCTTCATAAGATTGCAACAAAGTTTAACTGCCCACTTTTATCTTAGGCTATAAAGTTTTATTGCTGGGAAACCTAAATTTTATTGATATTTGTAACATTAAGTTGGTTATTTTCTTTTATTTAGGTCTTTATGTGCAAGATGAAAACATAAGAGACAAAATTCCGCATATCACTAGGAGTAAGTTGTCCAAATTAAAAAGTATGTTTCTTTGCATGTTATAATGCTATACACACACACACACACACACACACACACACACACACACACACATATATATTATATATATATATATATATATATATGTATATGAAGTCTTACAAAACAAAAGACTACTTATCTCTCCTTGCTTTTCCTTATAACCACAATGATACATACACCCCATTGATACAAGTTCAGTGTGGAAAGCATAGATTCGTTAATAACAAAGGAAGATAACGGCCCCTAAATAGCGTCCTTGAGAACTTATTCAACAAAGAGAGAAACAGGAGAAGCTCGAACTTAATTAAGACGGTCTAATAAAGGAATGTGAATTAAGAGAATCTGATACAGGAATATGGAAGGCAGCCGAGGAGTCTTGAGACACGATAGACCAGAAGGGAAAGGGTGAATTAGAAAGAGAGAGAGAGAGAGAGAGAGAGAGAGAGAGAGAGAGAGAGAGAGAGAGAGAGAGAGAGAGAGAGAGAGAATGGGGGAAGGACGGATATTGAGGAAGTTTGGGGTATTTACATATGAATATGTTAGTTGATTATGATGCGCTCAATGAGCTGGGAGATGGCGGCTGTGATGAATTCCTGGGAATCGGAATATTAAATCAGTGGTAATGAGAAAGTCATTTTGTAATGTTTTGTGTGATATTGAGCACTCGGTATTGCAGCGTTAAATATATTAGCTTGTGGACTTCAGTATTATTGAATTCATAGGTTTAAAAAAAATTCATAGGTTTTTAAGACGTGACGAGAAATGGAGCAATATATTCCAGAAATATCCTCATCATTCAAGGTCCCATTTCAAGACCTAAAAATAAATACTACAATATATTCGCGAAATATTTAATTTTCAGTCCAGGTTCCAGCAACTACATGGGTATAATTGTTTGATCAAAAATAAAGAGCTCTAATTATCAATATGAAATGGAAGTGAATTTCCTGTATACATCGTTTTTCATCATTTTTTACTTTAAATTTCTAATTATATATTTCAAATGGACGTTGTGAGATTATATATGAAGGAAAACGAATTGTAATGTTATTGAAATCTCGAAATATGCAGAAATAAACATTTCAAACGTGTTTCGCTGTATAGAAAGAGAGGCTCGGTGTATCATTACGTAACCGTCGTCTCCAGTGGAGAGTTTGTAAACGAAAACACTCCATTTGACTGCAATGCAAACTCCCAAAGGGAAATACATTTAGGACGTAATATTTCATGTAGGTAAAATTCCATTGCAGCACCGTGCTGTAATGAAAGAACCAGTTTTTAAAATATTATGTAAGGATTCTCGCGCAATAAAGAAAAAAATTACCCGTAATCCTGTGAAAAATAACAAGGATTTCTAATATAAAATCAGGTGTCTAACGTAATTCTCAATACCTGATGTTTCAGGAAGTGAGTGTGTGTGTGTGTGTGAATTAGAGAGAGAGAGAGAGAGTAATAATAATAATAATAATAATAATAATAATAATAATAATAATAATAAGCTTTATTCCAATATTTACATTGGCTATTACAATAAATACAAATTACATTGTAGTTTACATTTAAAACTTAGATATTTACATGTGCCTTCATGGAAATTTACATCATTATAAAACATAAAAACACAGATTTACTTTATACAACTTTAAGAACAATAAAGCATTTGTGACATATATAGGTACATCATAAAAGTAATTAAAACATTGAAAATTTTGCATATAAAATATGAATCTTTTATAATAGTACTTGAGGCTCAATAAAATTCTTACCTTGATAAAATATTTGTTATAAAAGTTACAGCATATCTCTATAATATTAAAATTATCTTTAGCATGATTATAACATTTCGAGTTCAAAATTACTTATGAAATACAGGTAAAACTAGAGTTATGAACATTTATCTTAAAATGGAATCTAAAATTCATAAATAGTCTGCTAAAATCGAGTAAAAGTGTAAAAGAGCTCAATTAAAATATATATAAAGTTTTACTATAAAATTATTTGGACAATAGATACTTTTTCAAATTCAGTTTAAAAGAGTTAATATTAGTTAATGCTTTTAGTTGGTTTGGCAGTTTGTTCCACACTGATGGGCCCCGCACAACAAACGCTCTGCTTCCTAGATCAGTGTTGGTTCTTGAAACAAAAAGGTCATCATTAAATCTAGTTTGTCTGTTACGTCTATCTCCAACTGTTATTAGATTAAAAAGCCATGGTGGAATTATTTTATGTAAAATTTTAAAGATCATGACACATAAATCAAATTCAATCTTCTGTTTGATTGTCAGCCATTGCAAGTTATTTAAAATTGGAGTTGCATGATCATACTTCTTGGCTTTCCCATCAATACTTTTGCTGCAAAGTTTTGAAGCCTCTGTATCCGCTGCAGCTGCTGCTTAGTTGTCGAGCCCCAGATCTTTAAACAGTAGTCAAGAATGCTCACGGCAAGAGACCGAACGACCATTCCCCGCATTTCACTATCAAATCGGTCCTTAATTCTATTTAGGTATATTAAAGTACCATTTACCTTCCTACAAACTTCATCTATATGACCGTCAAATAGCATATACTGGTCAAAAATATACCCCAGATTTTTTACTTTAATGCTTCTCTCAATTGCAAATCCATTGAAATTTATTTTTGTGTCTTCAGGAATTTGGGATATGAACTGCCTAGAGCCAATGAATATACATTTAGTTTTAGACTCATTAATATTTAATCCATTAATTTGAAAGTAACATCTCGCCATTTCTAATATTCTTTCTGCTCTTACTATCAAGTTATTTAGTTCATTTATAGTTCCAGTCATTAGAAGTTGACTGTCATCTGCGAATTGAACCAAGATGCAGTCTCGCGCAGCAGTAGCCATATCATTTATATAAATTAGGAAAAGTATTGGCCCCAAAATAGATCCCTGTGGAACTCCGAATTCTACTGGTTTGTAGGGGAGGATATAACATCGCCTAATCTCACTGACTGGTAACGATTTTCTAGATAGCTTTTAAACCAGAGGGGGTCAATTTTTAATTGTGTACATTTATGAAGTAAACTATTGTGGCTAACGCTATCGAAAGCTTTAGAAAGATCCAATAGAATAAGTAAAGAGAGAGAGACCTGTAGAACTGACAATGCTTACAAGAGTATAACTGTTAGAAGTGCTACGATACCTACTTTCGAACGCGAGACATAAAGTGTGTGCGTATGCGTGTGTGTTTGAGAAAGAGAGAGAGAGAGAGAGAGAGAGAGAGAGAGAGAGAGAGAGAGAGAGAGAGAGATGCAGAGAGAGAGAGAGAGAGAGAGAGAGAGAAGAGAGAGAGAGAGAGAGAGCGGTAAATATGCAAATAACTGTTACTTCAACGCGAACCATAGACGACGCACAAACAGGAAACCCGCAGCCAAGATTAACAAGGGGATTTGGAATAGAACCAGAGTTGATAGGCCGTGAATGGGCGAATAAATAAAAGACGGGACACGAAAACGAACGAGAGGGGAGAGACAATGATGATGTAGAGATATATAAATAATACGAAACAAGAGGGGGAAAGGCGGAGGTTCGTTTGCCTGTAATATATTAATAGATGTGTCCGTGATGGAGGGAAATTACTGAAGCCATTGAGGAAATGAGAAGCTGAATTAGCGTCCATGGGTTTGAAGGCTCGGAGAAAGTATCTAAGGTTTGATAAGTCATTATTTTCTTGCGTTTACATAATGAGACTGATATTAAATGCTAAGTCCTAAGTCTAGCAATGTGACAAATAGATGATGTCTTAAGGGAAAATTTCAAATTGCAATCATTAATTATTTTCATGCGTATACAGAAGGAGAATGGTATCAAATGCTAAATCCTAAATCTAGCAATGTGACAAATAGATGATTATTTAAAGGGAAAATTACAAACTGCGATTACTGATTATTTTCTTGCCTATACAGAAGGAGAATGGTATCAAATGCTGAATCCTAAATCTAGCAATGTGAAATATATGATTTGTTTTTAGGAAATCTCCAAACTGCAATCATTACGTACAGGTTTTTCATGAAGCCCATTTATTAAAGATATACAAGAAAGCACTTGACGTTTGGTATGTAATTCATTTCTTATATGTACAGAAAGAGAAACAAACATCTTAAATACTTTATTTGCCGATGACAAAATAGAAGAATTTTAGGAAAATTCCGAATTACGATAATTAAGTACAAGTTTTTCATGATTCCCATTTATCAAAAATATATGCAAATTTTAGTACACTGAGCAATTTTAATCAGTATTAATTAAAATCTACTTCGTTTTTATGAAAGAATCAGATTTTTTTGTATAAATACAAATTAGCAAAAATATACTCAAATATAATTCTCAGTACACGTGGCAATTCAGATCAATGTTGAATAAATAATACTGCTTCGCATTCACTGCTTTTTATAAGCCTTTTTTCCTATTTCATCCGTCAACATAAATAATTATTCACCATACATAAAACTGCCCAGAAATGAATAATTTACCATCATCATTGTTTTCCGCAGACGTTGGAGGTTTTGCCTAGAGCCAACTGCATTATTTATAAACCACCAAGTATTGGGAATAAATATTTCATATGCTGAATGACCAGCGAGACTTCTTTTCTTTTATAAAAAAAATGTATGTTTTACCCAAGATTAGTACATTTGTTGTGGTTGGAACTTTGTCTAATCTTTCTGTTTGTTTGTGTGTTTCCCTTCGTGTTTGTAAACTGGACTGCGCAAAATATTTTTGCATTTATTTCTGCAAAAATATGAATTACGTAAATATTTTTGTGAAAAATACTAAAATGAATAAACCAAAGGTTGGCCTAACAATCACCCACAATAAATGAATAAATAAATAGATAAATAAATTAAATAAATAAATAAATAAATATATAAATGAATAAAACAAACAAATTAAACAATAAATAACTAAAAAATAATAAATAAATGAATAAATTAATGATTAAATAAATTAACTAATAATATATATATATATATTATATTAATATATTTTTTAATAAATTTAAATATATATTATATATATGGTATGGTTATATTTAATAATTTATTTAGAGATAAATAGATATAATATATATATAAATAGTAAATAATAAATAATTAAAGGTTAAATTAGATTATAAATATATAATAGAATTGTATACATATATATAATTATATATATTATTAGAATAATATATTATTATAATATAATATATATATATATATATAATATTATTGATATTATATTATTTAGTTAATCAATTATTGATTATTAGTGTATTTGTAATTATTGATTTATTTATTTTAATTTCATTTATTTATTATTATTTATTTATTTGTTTTATTTATTTTGTTTATTTAAATATATATAATATTTATTTATTTATTTATATATTAATATATATAAGATAAATAATATTATATATATGTGTGTGTGTGTGTGTGTGTGTGTGTGTGTGTGTGTGTGTGTGTGTGTGTGTGTGTATAGAGAGAGAGAGAGAGAAAAGAGAGAGAGATACATACATACATACATACATACATACACAAATACATTCATGCATTCATATACCCAGGAACCGAGAGAGAGAGAGAGAGAGAGAGAGAGAGAGAGAGAGAGTACAAATAGATACATAGACAAATACATTCATACATTCATATACCCAGGAATCGAGAGAGAGAGAGAGAGAGAGAGAGAGAGAGAGAGAGAGAGAGAGAGAGATACAAATAGATACATAGACAAATACATTCATACATTCGTATACCGAGGAACCAAGAGAGAGAGAGAGAGAGAGAGAGAGAGAGAGAGAGAGAGAGAGAACCATTCCCCAGTCCATCACATTAACTTTCATTGTTCGTTCTTTTTCTCCTGCAAGTCTTGAAAACTTAACTTTCCCATTTCCTTTCCTCCCCAAGGGAAGGAAGGGTAAATATCATTTAACCTTACTTTATGAGCCATCTCTTTCTTGCACCATCTATGATATTTGTAATGTTGGGGAGAGTGCTGACATTTAAACTTCGTGGAAAGGCATTATTGTCCTTGTTCACATTGTAAGAAGCGTATTTTATTTATTTGTTTATTTATTTTTCAATGTTGGGGAGAGAGCTCGCATTCAAACTCTGGAAAGGCATTATTGTCATAGTTCACATTGTAAGAAGGGTAGTTTATTGGTTGATTTGTGTTTATTTTTTCAATAATAAAACTATCAATTATTTTCTTTTAATAATTTTGGGTGCTTTGAACAGGATACTTAATTCCATACATACACACACACACACACAATATATATATATATATATATATATATATATATATATATATATATATATATATATATATATATACTATATATATATATACACAGACACACACACACACACACATATATATATATATATATATATATATATATATATATACATATATATAGAAGATATACATTAAACACACACATATATCATCTATTATACATACATATATGATACACATGGTTTGCACAGTTATGCCGTCAGATGTGGCTAAAAATCTGATCGAATAAGCAATACAAACGTACTCAAAATTATCAGTTCCAAGGGTAGTGGGGGCAGCTACCTCACTCCAGTAGCCTAATGTAAATATACACTGCTTCCGAAATCGTCCCACTACTATTTCATACGAAGAAAAATAAAAAACTTTTACGGCCTGAAAAAATACGAATTGGCAACTCTCATAATGACCTAACCAGCTTGCTGTGAAACCAGACACTAGTCTGTGATTAACGATAATAGTCAATAAATATTTACAGTGTAAAAAAAAAGGCTCGGCAATTGATAGTGAATACTTACACGTAAATATTACATTTTTCATTATTCATTTTCATTAGCGGAGCCAATAGAGTTTTTGTTGTTCCTCAAATACCTGATTAAATATTGACATGGAGCTTACAGCGAAGCGGGGAAAAAAGAGCAAAATTATATACTCTTGAAATGCGGAAGCATTAGATTTCGTGCACATGAGGGCTTAATAATTGATAGTTTTTTTTTTTGGGGGGGGCCTCTGTTACTGCAACTTCAGCTTGTGCAATATACATTTATCTAGTAATGATTACTGGGTTTAAATTCATCTGGCATAATAAAGAAATCAAATATATTTTTTCAACTAGGCTGTTTGGAGTGTAGATGAAAAAAGGAGATAGATATTTCATAGAACGGAACTGGATTTAATATCATCTATAATTGAGAGAATATAGATGAGATATAAAAATGATAATATTTTAAGATTATATTAGAATTAGGGAACCTATATCATTATATGACAATCAGAATTGTTCTGTTAATCGAACATATTTAATTTTCTTTACATAACTGAAGATAAAACACGTCAAACGGATTGAAGACTATAACCACATTTAATAAAAATGAAACAACTCTTGATAAGTTTAGTTCATGTAAATAAATATACTTTTTCTAAATCATATGGAAAATACATAATAAACACCATATTCTACATCGTTTTCACATTCTAAAAAAGTGATTTCATAAAAAAAACGCACATTTCATTAAGCTTAGTGTGTCATAAAAAAATTTCAAGCAAATATGCATGATTTATAATTTGCCATTAGTGAAAGGGTTTATGAATTCGCTTTCGTTCATAATGCATAATGTATAAATTGACGTACCTGCGAATAGCGAAAAACTGATAGAGTTCGGAGCTAAATCATTTAGATACTGCTAATATGCAAATCTCTGAGCACTTAATGAATCACTACTGCATGTCCGAAGTAACAACGTTTCAGTATTTGAGTAAAAAAAAATATTTCAATTTCATTTGATACTGCATGTCCGAAGTAACAACGTTTCAGTATTTACGTGAGTAAAATAAAAAAAAAATATTTCAATTTCATTTCAAGTTGTAGTAAGTTGAAATATAGGTCGTCACTTTTCACTGATGCCATAGCTACGTTTTTTTTTCAGACAGCATCGGAGGTACTTTTGAAATGAGGTAGAATACAGATATTTCAGAAAGCTCTATTCAAAGCACTATCAATGCACTTGCCCCAGTTATACAAAAACACATATGCACGCTTAAATGCATATATATATATATATATATATATATATATATATATATATATATATATATATATATATCATATATATATATATATATATATATATATATATATATATATATATATATATATATATATATATATGCATTTACTATGTTTTTTACAAATATAATAATCCTGGTTCCCATAAATCTCTATTGCCTACCTCAAAATTTAAAAAGTTTACAAATTTCTTTTGATATTAAAGGATCAAGTTTATACATAGCATCACGTTTTATATACTTCGTGATCAAGTTATTCGTCAGTCAAGGAATGTATAAACTTGATCATTTTATATCAAAAGAAATTTGTAAACTGTTTTAAATTTTAAGGTAAGCAGGTGTGGACTTGTTGCCTGGTGGGTACCCTAATCGGTAGTATCCCTTGAGAATTTATTGTAAAATTTTAGCCAAATGATTTTTTGAAAGCCACTCCTACCTTGACACCTGCCTGTGGTGGATCTGCAGTCTCAAACGGTTGTGTGTATGTTCGTCAGTACTGTCTCTGCAGTATATATACTTGTGACTTCTAATACTATGTATCAGTCCTTTGTCAATGGCTTGAAAATAAAGCGAAACCGAGGTCAGGACCTACACCCTGTCTATTATTTTTCACCTGTGGATATGTAATATATATATATATATATATATATATATATATATATTATATATATATATATATATATATATATATATATATACATATATATATATATATATATATATATATATATATATATATATATTCTCTTCTCTCTCTCTCTCTCTCTCTCTCTCTCTCTCTCTCTCTCTCTCTCTCTCTCTCTCTATCTATATATATATATATATATATATATATATATATATATATATATATATATACTATTATATATATATATATATATATAACTAAAACTCAGTTCAATAATCCTAACAAAAATGTTATCATTATTTGTACCCTTCATTAAATATGTACTCTTCATAGAAACACTTTATCTTAACAATTCCCTGCAGAATCATTTACTTAATTAAATTCCTTTCAATTCCACAGTACACAAGATCAATTTAGCTATTAAATCCTACTTCACTCGCAATTTCCAAAATAATATATCACCCCTGCTGCAGAATCAACTACCGTTTGATGTTCTCAATTAAAAAATTAAAAAAACCTTAACGAATATCAGTGTAATCGACATTTGCAATAATAAAAAAACTCAAGACAAATGATACATTTTACTAATTGCAGTATCCAGTT
>NC_061104.1:1084395-1086895 GCF_015104395.2 Macrobrachium nipponense
CAATTGCAGTTTTAAGTTATTTTTTAATCCTATTGAGGTTCTTTTGTTCCCTTCAAATACATTGAAGCATTACCAGGCAACATTTTAATCATTCCTCTTAAGCAAACTACGAAATGGGGTCTTTATTACGTAGAATCGTCACTCATAGCAATTCATTCTATAAAAAGAATATTCTATCACACTAGACCATGGAATATCCTGAAACTAAATTCTGATTCAAATTCTATTTTAATTTCTATTTGCCACAATGTTCAACAAAGTTGGAATACAGAAGTATTCCAAAATACCTCTTGAGGTATCATATTCTTGATGACTTTTAGTTACTTTGTCAAAAATGTCACATAAAAACTGCATAGTAAGTAAAAAAGGTCACATAAAAACTGCATAGTATGTAATATGCACTCCACATGAAAGGAATTCTAAGTGTTTCTGAAGATATTCTCACCCTAATCATTAAATTTAGAATATTCTAAAGAAATGTTCGTAAAATATTCCCTCATGACTGACAGGATATTAGATATTCTCAGGAAAGCTATGATATTATGTACACCTGCACGAATTCTAGATAATCTCTAACACATTAACACGTAATGAATTTATATAGGACAGAAATGCATTAAAATATCCCTTCTAGTTATTAGGCATTAGATATTCTCAGGGAATTTAAATTATATTCTCAGTCAAGCAGAATAGATATTCTTGAATACGTTACAAAAGGAAAAAGGTTTTTTTGACAAGAGACGAATTATATTCGACAGTAGTGATTCTCCTCTTGCGTTTGGTTAAGAGATCATCTCTACGAAGGACGAACCTTTAAAAATCATTCCAAATTCTCCCTCCCTTCAACCGGGTCCTTCAGGACTGAGTGAATTCGGGGAAAAAAGAAAAGAAAAAGGATTTGAAATGAATTCTGGTGAGGAACTTCGACCCATTTACACAACGATCGAAGTTTGCAAGGGGGAGGGGGGACGAATCGCATCGTTTTCCTCGCTGACCGAAAAGATTGAATCTTTTCGGAGGCCTGAGAAGCCTGGGATCATTTTCTGGTTGATTGGTTGGTCATTGCAAAATGACAGTTCCCGAAAAGGCGGAGAAAGTAAAGAGGAGAGAGAGAGAGAGAGAGAGAGAGAGAGAGAGAGAGAGAGAGAGAAATTTTAAATATTTCGGGTTCAGATTCACTGCCTAAATGTAATTTGTCATCGACGAGTCAAACGGGTGTTTTTCTCGTCTTTTATATATGTGTGTATCAGCGTTCGTGGACAGAGACAGACAGACAGCAGACAGACACGCACACACACACACACACACAACACACATATATATTATATATATATATATATATATCTATATATATATATATATATGTGTGTATATATATATATGTGTATATATATTATGTATATATATATTATATATATAATGTGTGTGTGTGTGTGTGTGTGTCTGTCTGTCTGTCTGTCTGTCTGTCCACGAACGCTGCTACGCACATATATAAAAGACGAGAACAACAACTATAAGACACAACCTGGTGCATCTGTAACCTCTCCTCCATATAAAAAAAAATGGTGCCTAACAAACACTGTACATATTGTAGCCTACTCGTAATCTTATCTGGTATACGAAATCCTTACCACATTGCAATATTTACTTACAGCAAAGCAACATATTTAGCTCGCACGTATCACGAGAGACCATCAGTGCCAAAAATATTTCCATAATTGTATTACAAATGTAAATAAAATCAAATAAATGTAAATAAAATCAAATTGGAAATATTTTAGTGACATTTACAGTGTTATTGCTTTGATTCTGTGACAATCATTTATAAGCTGGTTAGCAAATTACAATGTTGAGATAAATCAGTAAAAATATTCTATTCTATTCATCTTCAAGTGACATTTACAGTGTTATTACTTTAATTTTGTGACAAATATTTATTCGTTTTTCTAAGCTGGTTAGCAAATTACAATGTTCATGTTAAGATAAGACAGTAAAAACATGATTGATATTCTATTCATCTTCATTTCTCGAGCTTAATCTATTTTTTCCCCTTCATCCACCTCATCCAATAATTAATACCTTCTCTACGCAACATCCAAACGTAAAAAAACGCATATTGCGTATTCGTAACGTTTGGGTACTCTTACTTTTAATCCCTTTTTTGTTTATCCACGTCCCTTTAACCAGCTGTGACTGGTATACAAGCTGTGATAAATTGCTGACGCGCTAACAAGAGGGGAGGAAAAAAAACAAAAAAAAAACAAAACAAGCACGATTCGAAAATAAAGAAATGAAGTTTTCCTAACTTGAAGTTGATGGTCTCCTGTAGTGCCTGGGTGGGGATTTTTTTTTTTTTTTTTTTGTCAGAATTTGTGAAGGGAAGGAAGTTTATGTAGGGTTTTGTGTAGTCAACTGTGTGGTTAGATGCACACTCTTATATACACATGATTTTAGATATTTTTATCTTCTTTTCATAAGTGATAGATGGTAAAGATTATCT
>NC_061104.1:1089395-1106895 GCF_015104395.2 Macrobrachium nipponense
ATTTGGGTATTTTTGCTTTAATATAGGAAATGTTTTACTCAATTTTCATTGCTATTACTAATATTATTATCGGCAGTAGAATTATAATCATGATATTGGTCAAATATGTCATGGGATTTGTTCAATTATGAATTCAACGCTCTACAAAGCACCGAGATACTTCAAAAGCTAACAAAGAATATTTAAAATAACATAACAAAGGAATATAAACAAAGCTGACGTCGCAATTGCTTTCCCAATAAAACCACAATATAAAAATTATTACAGTCACAATCCTTTTATGAATAAATCAAGACGCAAAGATATTCTCGCATTCGCGTCCGAATATAATGTCACACTAAAGGTAACGTTTATACTGTGGGTTCCGTTTCTGCGTCTTAACTTGGGAGTTTTTATGTTCAGCTTTCGACGTCACGTGAATTTTCCATGATGAATGACCTTTACTGCGTAGCATTTAGCGTCGAGGTGACGACACGCTAACTTCGCTTACATTAGCAAATCAAGAGTACTGACGACCTCACGTGGTTGCTATGTAGGCATTACTTTAAAAAGTGTCATGACAGCGTCCCTCCGTGCCCCTAGCTGCAACCTCTCTCATTCCTTTTACTGTACCTCCATTCATATTTTCTTTCTTCCATCTGATTTTCCTTAACACTCTCCTAATTAAATTGTTCCATAGCGCAACTGCTTTGAGGTTTCCCGCCCTGTTACGCTTTTCAAACCTCTCTACTTTCATTTTTCCTTTCAGCGCTCAATGAGTCATAGTTCCTAGGGCTTGGCTTTTCGCCTCAAAATTCTGTTACGTTTTATACTCCATTAGCCATCAGGAGACTTCGGCTGTTGAGAACGAGCCTTTAGCTTCATGTTTATACACCCAAACGCGAGCCATCCACACGCCTCTCGTATCTCGTCCTTTGGCCTATTCCTCAATTTATCATCCGGGTTCTCGCGACGGAGACGAGGACAAACGGGAGACGCGTAAAAATATGCTCCATCGATCATTTTCTGCATCACCTGTCGAGGATGAATCCCTAAGGGGAGTTGTGGATATTGTATTAGGCTTCTCGGAAACTGCCGCCGCTCGTGTTTACCTGGGCATTGTTAAATACGGTTTCTCGCGTCTGTCCCGCTGCGGATTTTCCGTCCCTCCTGGGGGGTGTGTTTGTGTGCGTGTGTGTGTGTGGGTATGTGTGTGTGTGTGTGTGTGTGAGAGAGAGAGAGAGAGAGAGAGAGAGAGAGAGAGAAATGAAAAAAGTAAGAGAAAGTTAAGTAAAAAAGGATGTTTTTGTTGGGATTAAATTTAACTGTTAACTGAGAGAGAGAGAGAGAGAGGAGAGAGAGAGAGAGAGAGAGAGAGAGAGAGAGAGAGAGAGATTAAAATAAACAAAAGTAAAGGAAAGTTAAGTAGAAAAAAGATGGTTTTGTTATGATTAAATTAAAGAGAGAGAGAGAGAGAGAGAGAGAGAGAGAGAGAGAGAGAGAGAGAGAGAGAGAGAGAGAGAGAGAGAGAGAGTAAAATAAAAAAGTAAGAGAAAGAAAGTACAAAAAAGGGTGTTTTTGTTATGATTAAATTTATTAGAGAGAGAGAGAGAGAGAGAGAGAGAGAGAGAGAGAGAGAGAGAGAGAGTCAAACAGGTAAAATAATAATTGATATTTGCCAACTTCATAACATTCCAAATGTAACGATCAATAGCTCTCAAAAAGCATCGAAACACTAATTTTACCGATGACTCGGCGCAAGGAATAAACATATTTTGGGCTCTGCTAACAGTACCTGGACTTGTACCTTGGGTTGTTGAATCTTTAATTCGCGTTATTTGAATCTGAATTGACGATTTTCTATCATTAACGTAATAAAATGCTGAATTTGTACTTTTTGTCTCCAATCTGTTGTGTTTTCAGAGATTTCAGAGAGCGAATACCTCCGCCTTAAAACACAAACAAACAAACAAACAATATCTTGGATGTCATCTTGAATTAGATCCCGTCTTTATATAAAAAAAAAATACAAAACAAAGTTTTAAGTTTTCCCTGAACAAATACTTCCTCAGAATTAGACCGAGTACCCTCAGAAGGATCTAGGGAACATCTACTTTTTCAATAGACAAGGCCAGAGAAACACACACACACACACACACACACGACTGGTTACATAGCTTCCCAACATCCTCCAATGCCTACAGAATCATTTAGTCAACATCAAGTGAATAAATAAGACCGGACAAACACATACACACAAACACATACACACAGCTGGATACATATCCTTCCACATCTCCCACCAGCCCCCCCCCCCCCCCCCCAACACCTCTTCCAAAGGACTCCATCGTCCCTGCTGACGATGGCAATAACATTTTCCTCTCCTCGTTACGTCGGGGGGTGGGGGTGGGGGGCAGGGGGGCTGGTGGGGGACTATCAACCTTTTAGATAACCCGAACGCGTAAAGGACAGTAATTCCCCGGCAGAGGTTTCTACGAAAAATCCGACCCTACGAAAGTTCAGTCTCAATTTTGGAAAATAATATTCGCGATACGTTTCTCGTGGTTATTTCTGTCGTGATGTGCTTATCGGGATGTTTATATTGCCCTATGTTTGTCGTAGTATGTTTATCAGCTCTTCCAGCCGTAGGGGGGAAACGTCGAAATTTTTATTTTTACTTTTGTTTTTTTTCTCTTATTTTAGATGATAAATCGAATTCTTTCTTAAAATGTCAGGACATTTTTAGAAAAGACACACCAGTTTTCTTTGATTATTATTATTATTATTATTATTATTATTATTATTATTATGATTATTATGATCAAAGTCTGTCTAACTAGCACCCAAAATATTTGGTCATTTAAAAACTATCAAATTTTCGTTTCTGTCTTTAGTTTAGTCCCATTTTTTTACTGTCTTCAGATGAATCAAGAGTTTGAAATAAAACATAAAATCCTATAAAAAAAAAAAAAAACTAAACGATGCCAACCCACCCCCCTCACCCCCCAAAAAAAGAACCCGTTCGTATAAAATGCATGAAGAACAAACACTGCTTCCCAGTACTCAATGGGCTGATAAGGAACACACTACATTTACAAGAGTCCATTGTCACCTCGCCCTACAACGCTTATCGGAGTACCTGCGATTTTGTTTACACTCGGAATGGCCAGTGTTTACAAGCCCTCGGGCGATTGTTTGACTGCTGTTACGGGGCGAAGTGGAGTGGAGTGGAGGTTGGGGGGGGGGGGGGGGGGGGAGGATTTCGTTTCTTGTCTGCATGGGTCGATCATCGGTTATTGATTGTCCGTGGTTTCTTAGAGTTCGATTGGTTTCTTTGTGGTTATTGAGTTTCAGGCTGTGGGCTTTCATCCAGGGGTTAAAATCGTTTTGGGTTACTAAAGGTGGCTGCTGTCTTTTGATTGGGTGGGATGTCGCAGTTGATTTGTATACATATGCATATATATATATATACATATATATGCATATATAGGCATTCATACATACACACACATATGTACGTATATAAATATATAAATATATATACATATAATTATATATATAATTATATATTATTATCTATATATATATATATATATCTATGCATATATAGGCATTCATACTTACACACATATTATATAAGTATTAAATATATAAATATATAAATATATATATCTATATATAATATATCTATATATATATATATATAATCTATATATATATATATAATATATTGCATATATAGGCATTCATACATACACATATATATATATATATAAGTATATTAAATATACATAAATATATACTATATATATATATATATATATATATATATATATATATATATATATATATATATATGGAATATAGGATATACATTCACACATACACATACACATATAAAAGTATATATATATATATATATATATATATATATTATATATAGAGAGAGAGAGAGAGAGAGAGAGAGATTGGAGAGCGAGAGAGAGAGAGAGAGAGAGAGAGAGAACGAATCAAACTAAAAAAAGTGACCTAATACTAATTTAACTTTTCGTCGCCTGCCACAAGCATTGCATGCATAGCTTCGCTTCTCAATATGCAGCTTTAACAAAAGACTTTTTTTTGTCCTGAGTTGACTTTGCAACGCTAAAGCGTGAAATTAAATGCAAATCACGACGAAGCAAACATAAAATAGTTTTCTTTTTTTTATGGCTCTGGCAAGATGATTGCATCTCTCTCTCTCTCTCTCTCTCTCTCTCTCTCTCTCTCTCTCTGTGTGTGTCTGTGTGTGTGTGTGTTGATGCTGTTTATTTATCTGCATCTTGGTGATTGAGAATCTCTCCTCTCTCTCTCTCTCTCTCTCTCTCTCTCTCTCTCTCTCTCTCTCTCTCTCTCTCTGTTATTCTGTTATTTATCTGCATTTTGGTGACTGGCTTCTCTCTCTCAGTCTCTCTCTCTCTCTCTCTCCTCTCTCTATTAATCCATCTATCTATCTGCATTTGGTGAGTGGATTCTCTCTCTCTCTCTCTCTCTCTCTCTCTCTCTCTCTCTCTCTCTCTCTCTCTCCATTTAGGTAGCTGGTTCCATCCATTTAAGTAGTAATTATGATGTGTTTATCTTTCTATCTTAATTATAAAATTCTTTCATCAGACGCAGATTTGCATAACATTCAATCTTAAGGTTTTAAGTTATCTATTATTCAATTAACATATTTTCCTAAGATCAATTTTATAAAACATTATTTTTCATGTTTTCTTTTAGTTTTCCAGAATGGTTCTCTGGAAGTGGATTTTTTTTCCTGTTATCAATTTTGCTTTTAGGGAAGTGATTCCTATTTCTGGACATAAATATCTTTGTTATCTTTTAGTTTTTCCAGAAATTGTCCTGGAAAGTTGAAAGTTTTCCTTGTCTTGTAACTTCAACAGTTGATTTTTAAAGGGAAGTGATTCCTATTTCTGGACCCGTAATATCTTACTATTAACAGTTACGTGCAACAATTGACAGTTAGATTTTCTAATGAAGCCTTAATTCTCATGGAGTGGGATTTTGGTCTTTATAAAATCTTGCTTAATGAAAGCAAAAAGATTCCAATTTTCTGACCTAAACATATTTCCCTTCCAATTATTTTACGTGAATATATTTCACTTCCAATTTTCTTATAGAAATATACTTCCCTTCAAATTTTTTTACGTAAATATATTTCAGTTCCAATTTTTTTTATGACGTAAATATATTTCCCTTCCAATTTTTTGACGTAAATATATTTCCCTTCCAATTTTTATGACGTAAATATATTTCCATTCCAATTTTATGACGTAAATATATTTCACTTCCAATTTTCGGGCGTTAAAATTTCCCTTCCTTCCAATTTTCTGACGTAAATATCTTTCATTTCCAATTTTGTTGACATCAAATATATTTCCTTCCATTTTTTTAAGTGAATATATTTCACTTCCAGTTTTTTTACTTAAATATATTTCTCTTCCAATTTTTTTGACGTAAACATCTTTCACTTTCCAATCTTTTTGGCGTAAATATATTTCACTTCCAATTTTTGACGTAAACATCTTTCACTATTACGGAGTAAACACCTGTGATTAAACAGCTTTATACCTTTTACGTTCCAAAAAATCCTTAAAAATACGTCAGCAGCAAAAACAGGAAGGGAAAAAATAACAATGACAATAAACAACCTAACTAAACCTTACAATAATAACTCAGGGAGCCATGTTTATCCAAAGGGGCGGTGGTGGAGGTTGCTAAATATTCATTAGCATCCGGGAACCGCTTCAGCAATGTTTACCTTCTTTTGGTTGACTTCGAAGGAAGGAGAGAATGGAGCCCAAGTCTGGGCCCTTTTGCCCATAGGACGATAAACCATTAATCTTTTGGGAGGGGGATGTTTTCGAGAGGGTTTGCTGACCTCCCTCCCCCCTCATCTCCCTCCCCCCTCATCTCCCTCCTGCCTTTGGGATAAATCATTGCCATACATTTATGCTCACACGCATGGGATTGGAGAGGAATTTTGGCTCTTGGGGGTTTAAGCTGGAATGTCTCTCTCTCTCTCTCTCTCTCCTCTCTCTCTCTCTCTCTCTCTCTCTCTCCTTCACAAACGTATATGAACAAACATACAAACGCACAAGCACACAGACTCTGTCTTCACACCTGCACGTAAACGAACCGACACGCACAATCTCTCTCTCTCTCTCTCTCTCTCTCTCTCTCTCTCTCTCTCTATCTTACTTTGTACACAACTCACACACACTTTATATATATGTATATACATGGCATGTGTGAGTGTGTGTGTGAGAGAGAGAGAGAGAGAGAGAGAGAGAGAGAGAGAGAGAGAATACAGCAAATGCAAGATCCGCATTTAACCAAAAACCACACTACATCAATAATAATCATTCGTATTCGTTTAATACCAAAACTTACCGAACAAAAGAACCCGGATTCATCACATATTCTTTGCCATAATACACGCTCAGTCGACCTCATTTAAAAGGTCCACAAATTACCTTTCGGTCTTTGATGAAGTGCAACGCGACGCTGATATTCCCTTGATTAGGATCGTCCCGTGTTTTGCAATAGCTCTCAAGGGAGTGACATTCTTCTTTTCATTTTTTTCCAGTGACTATTGTATCACCCTTTCTCCGACTGAGGTGAATTATTTCTTATTGCTTCTGCCACGGAGATTGGAGTTCTTAATTGTTTTTTTGCTTATTTAGGAGGAATCTTAGTTTTTATTTTATAATTTGAGGAAGAATTTTTCCAGGAGCAAGCAAGCAATTAAGAAGGGAATACACTAGCAATCAGGAAGTTATTAGCTCCCTGAAACACTAATAGAAAAATGAGTATTGGATTTATTTCCGGGTAGTGGACTATGTCAAAATTTAACTCATGCTTCCTTTGTTCATAGTTCACACTACCACAAAATTACATGCAAATCCATAGTTAACTCTTTTTGATGAACAATGATACAAAAATTCTTTGTCTATAGTTACCCATTAACAGAGCAATGAAATCCATTGTTATGAAATGAATCGCGAATCCATATTCGTATAAACATATTCACTTTAATTTCTAATAAAATAATAATTGTTAGTACCGCTCACTCTTTCACGAACTGTTTCGATCATATTTTGATATAACACGTAAGCCAGACACACACAAACATTAAATAACCTTCTTTTAAATCTTCTTCGAGGGAAGTAGCAGGAATTCAGGACAAACACTAACATCAAAGTACAAATTTATTCGGGGCAGGAAAGACGAACGATGGCTACTGAACATGACACACAAAATCAAAGCTGCTTCTTTTTATATATATATTATTATTAATAGATACAACTGACCTATGAAAGGGAACACAGAATTACCCAAAGAGGAACAGAGTTGTTTCGTGAGAATATATATAATTACTTATAGTACTTTCGTGTTACGGAGTTGTTTCTGTAAAGGTAATTCTTTGTTCATGTACGGTGTACCTTTCTGTAAATTTGTATCTGTGTTTAGTCATACATACACACATACATACAAACATACATACATAATATATCTTTTTTACGATTGTCATGCTAGACAGCAGTTTATGCAAATACATTTTTTTAACGAATAGTGTACGTTCCAAAAACTCGTATCTACATACATACATACATACATACATACTACATACATACATACATACATACATACATACATACATACATACATACATAAAAAAATGTATTTGCATAAACTGCTGTGTAGCATGAATATCGTAAAAAATATGTAGCTATGTATGTTTGTATGTATGTGTGATTGTATGACTAAACATAGATATAAATTTACATAAAGGTACATTGTACATGAACAAAGAATTATACATACATACATACATACATACATACATACATACATACATACATACATACATACATACATATCTTCGTTAAAACTGGAGGCTACAGAGCTCTTTATATCAATGCATTTATTTGTCCAAAACTCTTACATATGTTTATTCATACATACATGCATACATACTTACAAACATACATACATACGCAGTAGAAAATATGCTTCCATATTCATCCTGATCAGGAGAATTATTCCATACGTCATAAAAAATCTAGTTAATAACGTATCAGGAATTTAAAATCACAAAAATAAAAAAAAAATCCTGATAATCATCCAACGTGTTCATCAACTGACATGCGTACAATTTCCGAGTTCCCAGTCGCTTTTTTCTTACGAAAGGCATTTAATCTCTATAATAAGTCATTCCAATTACTACACGCACGCTCTGGATATAATCTGAATACTTATTAGCTTGGATTTTACAGTGAAAAGTATTTACCATGTATTTAGGTTGGCATAAGAAGCTTGACCTGGAAATTAATTGAAGTGTTCGTATATCTGATATCTGATAGATATTTTTTTTCTATCATAATCTTCTTTTAAATGATACATATTAGAATATTTTCTACGTGTTTTTTCCTATAATAATCTTCTTTGATGAGATGGAACCTCGTATTAATTGCTTGTAAAACGACTTATTATTATTTTTAAAATCTTTCACCTTAAATACGTGATTTTTGAAGTTGGATACTTCACTTAAATGAAAATGACACATTATTATTATTATTATTATTATTATTATTATTATTATTATTATTATTATTATTATTATTATTATTATTATTATTATTATTATTATTATTATTGAAAAGCATTCACCTTCAATATATGATTTTTGAACTTGGATACTTAACTTAAATGATAATGACGTATTATTATTATTATTATTATTATTATTATTATTATTATTATTATTATTATTATTATTATTATTATTATTATTATTATTATTATTATTATTATTATTATTATTATTATATTTTTCATGAAAATTTGAGTTAGCAAGATTCAATGGTATTTAATAGTAAAATAATCTTCTAAAATGTACTTATATACTTATATAAAAGAATCTTAAAAATGTACTTATATACTTATATACAGACGCTCCACTACTTACGAACTTGCAAGTTACGAACTCTCAGAGATACGAACAACCGAATTCATAAAGTGAATTTTACTTTACTGTATTACTATTATGCTTTGGTTTCTGTATTTTGGTTGTATACATCATTCGTTTTAATAAAATACTCTATAAAATAGTGTACTGTAATGATTTTGTGTTTTAGTCAGAAAAACATATATAGGACTGTACACATTCAGTCTGCTTGTATAAAGTTGGACTTACGAACAAACCAAGAAATACAGAACGCAAATAGTTCTTAAGTAGAGAAGTGTCTGTATTCATTTGTAGCCATCAGCATTTCAAGTCTATACATTATTATGCATCTATAAACGTCTATATGTCAACCAATACTATAGATAATCTAATTAAATAACATTAAGATCATAATTACGTTAACAATGTAATTAATTACTCCTTTGTACGCCAGAGGTTAACATTATAACATTCTACGTGATCCTTTTGAGATTATAACAATATTATATTTGACTAAGGATCATACTGTATACCAAAGAAAAACATCCAAGCATTCTGGAAGATAATTTCAAGATTATAACATCATTATTTGACTAAAGATCCCATAGCATACTAAAACATCCTAACATTCTGGAAGACCATTTCCAGATTATGCCAACATTATTTGACTAAAGATCCCATAGTATTCTAAAACATCCTAACATTCTGGAAGATAATTTCCAGATTATACCAAAATTATTTGACTAAAGATCCCATAGCATACTAAAACATCCTAACATTCTGGAAGATAATTTACAGATTATACCAACATTACTTGACAAAAGATTCCATAGTATACTAAAACATCCTAACATTCTGGAAGACTATTTCCAGATTATACAAACATTATTTGACTAATGATCCCATTGCATACCAAGGAAAAACACCCTAAACATTTTGGAAGATAATTTCTAGAGTATAAAAACATTATTTGACTAATAATCGCACTGCATGCCAAAGAAAAACACCCTAAACATTTTGGAAGATAGTTTCCAGATTATACAAACATTATTTGACTAATGATCGCACTCTATACCAAAGAAAAACACCTTACCATTCTGGATGAACATGTCACATATAATACAAACATTATTTGATTAATGAACGCATTATATACCAAATAAAAACATCCTAAACTTTTTAAAAGATAATTTCCAGATTATACAACCTTATTTGGACTAATAATCGCACTGCATGCCAAAGAAAAACACCTTAAACTTTTTGGAAGATAGTTTCCAGAGTATACAAACATTGTTTGACTAATGATCGCACTGCAAATAAATAAGCCAAAGTAAAAACACCCTACCTTTAATTGGAACGATAGTTGGCATGTCACAATATAAAAACAAAACATTATTTGATTAATGAACGCATTATATACCAAATAAAAACATCCTAAACTTTTTAAAAGATAATTTCCAGATTATACAAACATTATTTGACTAATGATCGCACTCTATACCAACGAAAAACACCCTGACATTCTGGAAGACTATTTCCAGATTATACAAACATGATTTGACTACGAGTCCCTTTGTATACCCAAAGAAAAAAAAAACCCATTATCAGTTTATACAAACAGTATTTGGGTGTTAGAAAGAATACATCACGATTTGGAAAACAAAGGACTGACGAGGATAATTTGAGTTTCAGAACGACGCTGGAAGATGAATTAGACCTCGCATGCAATAAAAGTTCAGAGCGCCTCGGCAAAGCAATGATATAATCCTTTCCCGTTGTGTGTGTGTGTGTGTATTTTCGTAATTACTTTCGATAGCAGGGATGGCGCGGGGGTAGGGGCGGTGGGGGAAGGAAGGAGGAGGATTACAAACGACCATTAATCCCCTCCGACACTGATTAATCAGGGTTACAGCTCGCTTGCTGACTCTCAAGTAGGATTATACAGGAGGTTCCGGAATAAATTGAGAGGTGTCGATCTCCCCTCTCTTGATCAGTTGTGGCTTAATTTCTACTTTTCAAGTTACGAATTAGATTTTTGATGAGGGTGAATTTCTTTAATCGATTTTGATGAATCGGTTTTTTTTATATATATATTTAGATTCATGGGTTTTATTTTTTCTCATTTCGATTCATACGTTTTATACATTGTTGCTGCATTTTGGATATGAAGAGAGAGCAGTGATTCGTATCCTGTATGTATGTATGTATTTTTGTGTATATATATATATATATATATAAATACATAAATATAAATATAAATATATATATATATATATATATATATATATATATATATATACTATATATATATATATATATATATATATATATATATATATATTATATATATGTATATATATATATATATATATAATACTATCTCACTATCTTTCATCATGCTCCTTATTCTATTCGTTTATTGATATCCCCACCTGTCCTTATCCTTGTCTTACACTTGTCAGACCAAACGGGATTAAGCCCACATCTATAATAATCAACGTCTTTTCCATTTCACAAATAAATCATTATCCCCAAAAAAGACAGTCACGTCACGTGGAAAGAATACATCCTTAACATATCCATTATAATTACGCAGTGAGTCATTTACGCAAAAAAAACAATAATAATAATAAAAAAATCAGTAAGAAATATAAAAATTCGTCCCTCCAATCACGAACGAGTTAATCTTCGCTCAATTTACGACACCTGAAATACATTCGCCTTTAGAATGGACCGCTGACATTAAATTTATTGTCAATAAAATCTCCAACTTATGGGTTGACGTAGATTGAATAAGGGGATCATATTATCCCGCCGGTGTCCATAACTTTAGAGTTTAATAAAAAAAGAAAAAAAAAGATTATTCATCTGGGTATGGGGTAGTAGCGGGTCTTCATCATTTTCAGTTTCAGTGCTGTACATGCATAGATCTTGGTATGGTGCCAGAGTCTATACTTCGGCTTTTTGTCACAGTTTTCAGTTGATAAAATGGGATTATATATATATATATATATATATATATATATATATATACTATATATGATATATATATATATATGTGTGTGTGTGTGTGTGTGTGTGTCGTGTGTGTGTGTATGTATAGTTTTCTGTGATTAAATTTTGTACAACTAAATTTTTTGGGGTGACAATTTATAACAAGATTTTGAATATATATATATATATATATATATCTATATATATATATATTATATATAGATATTATATATAATATATATATATAATATAATATAATATATAAGTAGAGAAGAGAGGAGAGAGAGATGAGCGAGAGAGAGAGAGCGAGAAGAAAGAGAGAGAGAGAGAGAGAGGAGTTTAAATGTGGTTAGGGATACGATTTTGATATTAAATGTCGTCTGAGAATCTTCTAAAAAGGGGGGAATGTATTGGTCGAGGAATTTAGCATATCGTATACTGATACACACACGCGCACACACACACACAACACACACACCACACACCCCCACACACATATATATATATATATATATATATATATATATATATATATATATATATATATAATATATATATACGCGCATAATTTCTATGAAGTCAATTATATTATTTGCCAGGGGTTATTTTTAATTTACACTTGGAACCAATCTAACCAGTCATTCAGGGTGTCAATATAAACATATCTGAAGATGATGTCATTGACCTGAATATAAATCCCATAAGTAATATTAACAAAAGTACCAGTACAGGACGTTCTTCAGTTTTTGAGGGAAAAAATATCCCCCTATTCAGATCATTTCCCATTGGCGCTTGACAAAATAATAAAGTTAGTTGAATTATGTGCATCTAATAACGTATTTTAATTCGGGGAATCATTCTATAAGCAAAAATTCGGGTGTAGTATGGGTAGTCCTTTAAGTCCTGTTTTGGCCAATCTGTACATGGAAATATTTTGACGCTACTGTAACTAAATTGTAATAAAATCCAAAAACATGGGCTGTGGAATTGAGATTATTTGTAGGACTGTATTCTTTACCTAACATTTTTGGGATAATAAGGTTGGGGCAATTTTAATAGATTCCTATCAAAATTAAACGACATTAGTGCCCAGTATCAAAATTTAAAGTGAATGGGAAACAGACAACGAAAATTCCTTTTTCTTTGATGTTTTATTAATCAGAGACACGACAGAATACAAATTTAGATAGGTGTAGCCAGCAACCTGTTCTTTAAGAGCCTTACGAATTTGTTCCCCAGATTTTGGGGATTTCAGATTTCCTTTGAACTAATTCGTAAGCAACTTTCGTCTTTAAAGTATCCTGACCATATCAATTGAGCAAACAAGCAATTTTACAAAGGCAAACGTAATTTCCTACCGACCTCAAAACAAGACCAGAGATACACCCAACAATAAAATAAAAATTCCACACCTGGACACGATTAAGACGGTAACTCAGACCCTCGGAAGATCTAACCCTTTTGCATTTACTTACCCAAACACCTTAGCCAAATCCCTGATTAACGTCCAACAAAAGACATCCCCCAGGGACACAGGGGTTTATGATATCCCATGCCAGGACTGTGACCAATCTTACATCGGATTTACAGGAAAATCACTTCCCAGAGATTAATACATCACAAACGGTCAGTTAGGTATGGACAACAGAACTCAGCTATTTTCAACCATATAAATGAACATAACCATGGAAATAAACTGGAATTTGTCACGTATAATTTATAGCAGCAACTGCCGGTATAAGAGTCAAATGATGGAATCGGCCTTAATAAAAGAGAGGCAGGTGTAAGAAACCATCTCAAAGGGAGCATGGGATTCAGATGTGATCGACAAGATGTTCATTCAACTAACACTTAAGAAGATTAAAGGAAGATTATCAGATATATATATATATATATATATATATATATATATATATATTATATATATATATATATATATATATATATATATATCTAATAATAAAAGGAGCCCATAAAAAACACCAAAAATATAAAGAGAAAAATACTATATTTCAGAGACTGCTGTCTCTCTCTTCAGGTAGATGAATGAGAAAAGTTACAGAAAAGGTGTATTTATACAAAGAGGTCCATCCACAGGTAAGCCAATTTGGGTCACCCCACTGATAATCTTCCTTTAATCTTCTTAAGTGTTGGTTGAATGAAAATCTTGTCGATCACATCTGAATCCCATGCTCCTTTTGAGATGTTCATTACCTGCCTCTCTTTTATTAAGGCTGATTCCATCATTTGACTCTTGTACGGCAGTTGCTGCTATATATATATAAATATATATATCATATATATATATATATATATATATATATATATATATATATATATATATATATATATATATCTATATATATATATATATATGTATAGATATATATATATATATATATATATGTGTGTGGGTGTGTGTGTGTGTGTGTGTTTGTTTGTTTGTTTGTTTGTTTGTGTATGTATATGTATGTATGTGTTCGTATTTAAAACTTCAAACACAAACGATACTCCTCGCTAACCGGACAAGCATTTCGACCTAAGAAAAAAAAAGGGTCACCAAAGCTATTTAATGAAGGCATTACGCTCTAAGAGCGTTGTCGGGTCAACTTTTAGGAAAGAGGTCGTTCTCTAACCTTATCAACCCAATTCGGCACCATGAATCCACTATATTTTAACAGCCTATATCGAGACTCTCCCCTCCCATCCTACCCCTTTCTCCTCCATCCTCCTACCTCCTCCTCCTCTCATTCTTAACCCCTCCTGTTCCCAGGTATCCACGGGGCCATCTTCATAAATTCGTAAGCGTCTCACGTATCCACAACCCTCGCACAATTCTTCGAAGAGAACGCTCCCTTCCCGGGATCCTTTGCTCTCCACACGCACCTACACACGTACACCTACACACACACACACACACGCACCTACACCTACACACACCTACACATACACACAAACACGCACGCACACAAATTCTCAACGGGAAATTTCTGCCGTATGTAATTCCTCTCCTTGAGAAAAACTTGATCTCTCTCTCTCTCTCTCTCTCTCTCTCTCTCTCTCTCTCTCTCTCTCTCTCTCTCTTCTATATATATACTATAATATATATAATATATATATATATATATATATATATATATATATATATACTTTTGTCTGTATGTGTATTTATAAACTTTTATATTTTTGTTACCATATATTTTTATAATCATAAAATATTGTAACCGGGAATAATCGGGTAAAATATCACACCAGGAATAATAATACCAGGAGTAATCAGGTGAATTTTTATAACCAGGAGTAATCAGGTGAAATATTATAAACAGGAGTAATCAAGTAAAATGTCGGGCGAGGAATAGCCATGTAAAATATTTTAACACGGAATAATCAGGCAGAATATTATAAACAGAAATAATCAGGTTAAATATTATAACCAGTAATGCCTGGAATGGTCACATAAGATATTGCAACCAGAAATAACCAGGCAAAATATTATAACCAGGAATAATCTGGTAAAATATTATAAGTAGCAAAACCTGGAATGGTCATATAAAATATTGCAACCAGGAATAACCAAGTAAAATATAAACAGAAATAATCAGGTAAATTATTATAATCAGTAATACCGGGAATAATCACATTAAATACTGCAACCAGGAATAATCAGGCAAAATATTATAACCAGGAATAATCTGGTAGAATATTATAAAAATTAATAGCCAAGTAAAATATAAAAATTAATATTTCAAGTAAAATATCATAAAAATTAATAATCAGGCAAAATATTATAGTCAGGAATAATCTGGTAAAATACTATAACAAGCAAAACCTGGAATGGTCACTCAAATATTGCAACCAGAAATAATATGGTAAAATATAAAAATTAATAGTCAGGCAAAATATCATAAAAATCAATAATCAAGTAAAATATGATAAAGATTAATAATCCGGCAAAATAGTATAGCCAGGAATAATCAGGTCCCGCGCGAAACTCATTGATATGCGATCCTCCCCTGATCTCTGCTTAGATACAGCTCGAACACTTTGGCAAATAGTTTATGCTGGGTTTAATATCGCGACCGGAGAGATAAACGAAGTTCTCAGGAGGTCGTTTTTAAAGCTAATGGATTGTTCGTTCTTTAATAAAGAGTTTCCATAATTATTCGTTGTATTTTTTTAATGAGTGATTTTTTTCCTGATTTTTTTTTCAGATTTATTTTTTTAGTCTGTGATTACTCGTCGTATTTTTTTTATTAGTGATATTGTCAATTAAGTGTTTCCTGAGATATTTCTTTTATATATAACTCGTGTTTTTTTCAATAATAAATGATTTTCGTAAAAGTTTTTTTTGAGAATTATTTTTTCTATCAATTATGAAATTTGAATAAACAGAAATATACAAACAAAATATAGATGGGTATATAAATAGACAGATAAATAAATAAATACACAAAGAGAGAGAGAGAGAGAGAGAGAGAGAGAATATCTTTTTTCCCAAATTCTTAGTCTCGCATTATGATTCGTCCACCAATTCTAAGATAATATAAATTTACCTCAATGCATTTATTACATAAATCATCAAAGCAGAAGCAGATGGCTCTAAACACCTTTTTGGGTTTTTGTGTATTTTTGTATATTAGTGAATATCTCAGGACCAAGTGAAGACGCTGTTATGAAACTTGTACACATTGTTAATAAGGTACACATCTCAAGATGGTTACATTTTGATACAAATCACCTTTAGAGTTAATGAAGAGATGTTACCACGAAAACCATTACACTCATTATTGAAGATAAGAAATTTGTGTTGCTATGAAAACCATTACGCTCATTATAGAAGATATTGATAATGGGTGAAAAAAATATATATTAAAAATTTATATTGTTATATTAATAATACAGCCTCACGATTAGACAACAATTTTAAAAGTACTATTATCAAATAAATTTTGTTCCATAATTGATTATTAATGAAGTCATTTGATAAAAAATATCCAAAGTGACTTTCATCGTAAATACTGAACACCGCGTTGTTTTCCCTATACCGTACACCGCCAATGAAGCTTTTAAATACACACACACACACATACACGCACACCCACACTTACACAAACACGACGTAATCCTTCTTTCTTTTAAATGTATAACACTCATTCAAACACAGCATTGCATCGGCTGGAGCCTTTCATTGATACATAACACCCACGTAATGAAAACAAATTCAATTACGAGATGTATGTCATTGTCCGTATGCTAATGGTTATTATCGGCGCGTGTTTGTTTATAACAAGTGCCTTGTCAGGCCCAATTTCTAAACAAAGCGGGGATATGCATTTATTTATAGGGAGCGGAATTGTACGATGGGACACCGTCGGTCCAGAGTTTCAAAAGCCTATCGCGATCGTGAGTTTGGTCATAGTAAAAAAAAAAAATAAACAATATACTATGAGAATGTGGCGAGTGTTCCCAAAAAACTGAAAGCGATGCGAAGGAAACAATTGGAATTGCTTTTGATATGTTTCTAAATCCTTTTATATT
>NC_061104.1:1111895-1114395 GCF_015104395.2 Macrobrachium nipponense
CATTACCCAAGGCAATTTAAGAAAAAAAAATAATAATTTGAAAAGACTGAAAACGTACTGTTTCATAATGAAAATAAAGAAAAAAAAAACATCACTTTATTTCAATTTTTATTCTCGGAAAAAAATGTCATGTGGCATATGTAATTTTTTTTTTTTATAAATTTGCCTCAATAGACTTTAAATCTCGTTCATTTTTCACAACAATGTCTTTTTACGCAGCGTCATTTTGGTTGGACGGAACAATAAGAGTTTATGTTTTTTCATTACCAAATGTACCCCACCCACCCCTACGAAGCCTTGATGAAGGTTTCACAAGTATTCGCTCGTGCTTTGATTTTCGGTCAAGGGAGCACTGAGGTAGGTAGCTTATGTGTTCCATAGTAATAGAAAAATAAATGAATTTATGATAAAACATAAATATAAACATTACAAGAGGTAAATTTTATTTGCGAAAGCTTATATGTTACATGGAAAAAATAAATTACTAGACAAAAATAATAATAAATGAATATATGAGACAACATAAATATAAACATTACAAGAGGTAAATTTTATTCGAGAAAGCTTATTTGTTACATGGAAAAAATAAATATTACTAGAGAAAAATAATAATAAATGAATATATGAGACAACAATAAAATTAAACTTAAAAAAATAAATAATTAAATGATAAATTATGAGGAAAAAATAAACATTATCTAAAAAAAAATTTAAAAGGTAAATATTGTATGAGAAAGCTTATATGTTACATGGAAAAAATAAATATTACTAGAAAAAATAATAATAAATTAATGTATGAGAAAACATAAATAAACATTACAAGAGGTAAATTTTATTCGAGAAAGCTTATATGTTACATGGAAAACATAAATATTACTAGAAAAAAATAAATATAAGAGAAAATATAAATAAACATTACAAGAGGTAAATTTTATTCGAGAAAGCTTATATGTTACATGGAAAACATAAATATTACTAGAAAAAAATAAATATAAGAGAAAATATAAATAAACATTACAAGAGGTAAATTTTATTTGAGAAAGCTTATATGTAATATGGAAAACATAAATATTAATAGACAAAAAAAAAAAAAAATAAATGAATATATGAGAAAACATAAATATAAACATTACAAGAGGTATATTTTATATGAGAAACTTATATGTTACCGTTATAAGCAGATCACAGGATAAAGATTGAGGGGATTTCATAATATCTTTTTGATATAAAAAAATGTATTTCATCATAACGATAAAAAAACCACAAGGATTTTCACAACAACCTTTCATATAGAGAAAAGTATCACACATTATAAAGCAATGTCAGGATTTAAAAAATCGTGGAATTTTGAGACATTTGTGGACAACAAAAACTAATCGACTATTTCAAATAAATCTAACATTAAAAGATAATACTCTAAGTTAATAAATGGATGAAACGACAAGGAATTCCATAATATCCCTCCAAATCAAAAAAGGTATTCCAACATTTTAGACGAAGAACACATTAAAGCGACCGAAAATGGCCCCCAACATCAAAAGTATCTCTGGAGTTTCGTTTAAACGTTCGTCGCCTCAGCCTAAGATAACCCGAACTTCAGTCATCAGTGGCTTGCAGTTGCAGCCGACTGACGCTCTGTATTGTCCAACTTTCCCTTGGCAAAGTGTCTGTTGGTGGATTCTGTGTGGAGGAGGAGGAGGAGGAGGAGATACATACACACGCGAAGAGATATTCGCGAAATGTGGAATTCCTCTGGTGAGTGGTTCGTTGCAGATTTCAAGTAAAACTTGTATGTATGTATGTATAAATAAAGTATGTATATATGTATAAATACAGTATGTATGTATGGTTGTATGTATGTATGCATGCATGTATGTATCTATGTCTGTATGTATAAATAATGCATGGATGGATGTATGTATGCATAAAGCATGTATATATGAATGTATAAATAAAGTATGTATGTATGTAGTATGTATGTATGTATGTATGTATGTAGTATGTATGTATGTATGTATATGTATAAATAATGTAAGTATGTTTGTATTTATGCAAATAAATAAGAACATCTCAGGTTAATTAGGTAATTTTGAATGAGGTACATTAGTTAATTACTACGCGTACAGTCAAATGTAGTGATAGGCACTAAATAGGTTGTAGCTTTCCCATTCATACGTACACGAATACATAAATAATACATGTGTATTTATGCTGTCAGATATATAACTATGTATATGTATATATATTGCTCCTAACAGCATTCACGCACATGTTCGTAAATATATACGTATGCATGTGGAATATAAAACCCACATTGTGTATTTCATATCTTATGAATACACAGGCAATAATTAAGGTAATATTTCATTCACACTTGAATGTTCATAGCCTATTATGAGAGAGAGAGAAAGACCCATACTATACACAACAACAATGACAACCTATAGGGTGTTATGTATTAATTACGCCAAAAGGCGAGCAGTTATGCTCCATCTGACAA
>NC_061104.1:1119395-1121895 GCF_015104395.2 Macrobrachium nipponense
CTGAGACAAATTTAAGTCACTCAACTAACCCGAAACACAGTCTCACTAAGAGATGACAATTAACTGCAGTTCAAGATACAAAATAATATAAATGTACTTCCTTGTATCTTAAGTAGTGGCGTTCGCCTGTATATATATTCCCAGAGACGCAACTCCTAATCCTTTCTCTAGCCGACAGCAAAAGTTTCCATAACTATGAGAAGGCTTTCCTTCCTCCTTCATCAATAATTCCACATCTTGGATCCGATCTCATTAACATAGAATCCCCTTGGGTGAATTCAGGATATCTCCCATTCTCTAACCTTTGCGCCTGCGCGCCGTTCAACCCCTTATTCTCCTCTCCTACGAGACCTTTGCTCCTGCTGCGTTACCCCACATTTTCCTACAAATGTTCACTAACTTCTTCACTGGGATAACTGAGGCCGTTTCCTTCTCTTGCAAGATGTTGCAAAGATGTTGCTAAGAAGCCTGACGACTCTCTAGACAAATGCAAGGACTGCTTACAGGCCTTACACTTTATATTTATATTGTGCGTTAGTTCTCACAGATATATATGTGATATGATTCGATCTCGATTTATATAGATTTTTGGCATTATGCCAAGCACTGGGGCAACTAAGGCCATTCAGTGCCGAAACGGAAATTGACAGTGAAAGGTTTGAAAGATAAAACATAAGGAAAACCTCAGAGCAGTTGCACTATGAAACAATTGTTAGGAGAGGTTGAACAGTAAGATGGAAAAGGGGGAATATGAAAGGAGGTACAGCAAAAGGAATGAAAGTAGTTGCAGCTTGGGGCTGAAGGGGCGCTGCAAAGAACCTTAAGTAATGCCTACATTGCACCGAATGAGGTGCACTGACGGTACTACCCTCCTGCTGGGTATATATATGTTTGTGTCTACGTGTATATGACCCAGAGAAATACAGACTGCCCGATTTTAAAAATCATATCTCAGCTGAAAGCTGATATAATTTATTGCATGAAACCAACTAAATCAATTTGCACAACTAACAACTGACTGAATACTTCAACTTCATCATTAAATTGTCAAAAGCAAGTCCAAACAGAAAGCCACAGCTATATTAAAAAAAACTGTTCAGCAAACACACGGATCCATTGCAATCCAGTACCTGAAGTATGTCCCAGAAAAAGAGAGAATAAAGTCAGTTAAATGATTGGTGCCTCTAAGTGACCAGGATTCCTATAAATATCATAGAAGATCGCGTGCGGCAGTTCCGAACTCTGTGACGCCGTACGCCGAACGTCATTCGTTTTTAATAAATAATGACGCTAATTCACGTGGTGCAGTTTTTCTCATAAATGGTGGCAACATTTCGCCAGTACATGTTCAAATGAAACTAATAATTGTTAATTTTTTTAGAGGTTAAATTTGTAGGCTGGTTATTATGCGCTGAACATAATTCTTTTTTTTTTTCATAAACAATTATTCTTATTCAATAGGTACGTTTATTCTCATAAATGGAGGCGACATTTCCCCAAATGAAACTAATAATTGTTTTATACTTTTTATTCAGAGGTTAAATTTGTAGTCTGGTTATTCAGCGCTGAACGTAATTTTTTTTTTTTTTTGTATAAATTATTTTTATTCACTTGGTACGTTTATTCTCATAAATGGTGGCAATATTTCGCCAATACATGTTCAAATGAAACTAATAATTGTTACTTTTTTTTAGATGTTAAATTGTAGGCTGGTTATTATGTGCTGAACATAATTTTTTTTTTCATAAACAATTATTCTTATTCAATTGGTACGTTTATTTTCACAAATGGAAGCAACATTTGGCCATACTTGTTCAAATGAAACTAATAATTGTTACTTGTTTTAGCGGTTCAATATTCAAGGTGATTATTACGCGCGTAAACTTTGAAATCTGGCCATGTATCTATTTGTTTAAGACTTGTACATTTATGTTGCATATTTCGCCCCAGGTATATCTTTGTATTATCCTTCCATAAATAAATCAAATAATAATTATTGGCTTTCAGAAAGAGACATGTTTATGGATTACGTGAAACGAACTGTGAGTAAAATATGTTCTTGTAGTAAACACTTATACATCAACCCATATACATACAAACTTCAGATAGCGTGAATATGTATGTATGGATGTATTTTAAGGGTAACTGTGGAAAATTACAATTCTGAAGTATAAAAAACAACAGTTTGTTTCTGTACATTATGATAGATACAATTGAAAATGTTTCTGTATATACATAAATAAGTGTTTGATCTATGATTATGTATTACCAAACGCCACAAATATCCAATTAAGTAAAAATCAAAGGCGATGTCACCAGGAATGAAAATCAACCTAAAATATACTCTTATGTATTCCTTCCCATTCGGCTCAAGCAACAAACCCTGCCTGATATATATCCCTGACAGAGTCTTATTGATCTGACTAAAAGGTCTTACGTTTTCTAAATGTCAGGGCAATTGCACGGAACACGATGGGCAAATAGTTTTAGTAATCGGAGA
>NC_061104.1:1129395-1131895 GCF_015104395.2 Macrobrachium nipponense
ACGGAAGTGTCGTTGAAAGAACAGGTGTCGGACTCTACGAGTAAGACTCCAACGGGAGTGTCGTTGAAAGAACAGGTGTCGGACTCTACGAGCAAGACTCCAACGGGAGTGTCGTTGAAAGAACAGGTGTCGGACTCTACGAGTAAGACTCCAACGGAAGTGTCGTTGAAAGAACAGGTGTCAGACTCGACGAGTAAGACTCCAACGGAAGTGTCGTTGAAAGAACAGGTGTCGGACTCTACGAGTAAGACTCCAACGGGAGTGTCTCAGAAAGAACAGGTGTCAGACTCTATGAGTAAGACTCCAACGGGAGTGTCTCAGAAAGAACAAGTGTTGGACTCTACGAGTAAGACTCCAACGGAAGTGTCTCAGAAAGAACAGGTGTCAGACTCTATGAGTAAGACTCAAGGGAGTGTCTCAGAAAGAACAAGTGTTGGACTCTACTGAGTAAGACTCCAACGGAAGTGTCTCAGAAAGAACAGGTGTTGGACTCTACGAGCAAAACTCCAACGGAAGTGTCACAGAAACAACATATGTCAGACTCTATGATCAAAACTCCAACGGAAGTGTTGCAGAAAGAACAGGTGTCGGACTCGACGAGTAAGACTCCAACGGAAGTGTCTCAGAAAGAACAGGTGTCAGACTCTATGAGTAAGACTCCAACGGGAGTGTCTCAGAAAGAACAAGTGTTGGACTCTACGAGTAAGACTCCAACGGAAGTGTCTCAGAAAGAACAGGTGTTGGACTCTACGAGCAAAACTCCAACGGAAGTGTCGCAGAAACAACATATGTCAGACTCGACGAGTAAGACTCCAACGGAAGTGTCGTTGAAAGAACAGGTGTCGGACTCGACGAGTAAAACTCCAACGGAAGTGTTGTTGAAAGAACAGGTGTCAGACTCGACAAGTAAGACTCCAACGGAAGTGTCTCAGAAAGAACAGGTGTTGGACTCTACGAGCAAGACTCCAACGGAAGTATCGCAGAAAGAACAGGTGTTGGACTTGAAGAGTAAGACTCCAACGGAAGTGTCTCAGAAAGAACAAGTGTTGGACTCTACGAGCAAAACTCCAACTGAAGTATCGCAGAAAGAACAGGTGTCTGACTCAACGAGCAAAACTCCAACGGAAGTATCACAGAAAGAACAGGTGTCGGACTCAACGAGCAAAACTCCAACGGAAGTGTCTCAGAAAGAACAGGTGTCTGACTCAACGAGCAAAACTCCAACGGAAGTATCACAGAAAGAACAGGTGTCGGACTTGAAGAGTAAGACTCCAACGGAAGTGTCTCAGAAAGAACAAGTGTTGGACTCTACGAGCAAGACTCCAACTGAAGTATCGCAGAAAGAACAGGTGTCTGACTCAACGAGCAAAACTCCAACGGAAGTATTACAGAAAGAACAGGTGGACTTGAAGAGTAAGACTCCAACGGAAGTGTCTCAGAAAGAACAGGTGTTGGACTCTACGAGCAAAACTCCAACGGAAGTATCGCAGAAACAACATATGTCAGACTTTATGATCAAAACTCCAACGGAAGTGTTGCAGAAAGAACAGGTGTCAGACTCTACGAGCAAGACTCCAACGGAAGTGTCGTTGAAAGAACAGGTGTCGGACTCTACAAGCAAGACTCCAACGGAAGTGTCGTTGAAAGAACAGGTGTCGGACTCGACGAGTAAGACTCCAACGGAAGTGCCGTTGAAAGAACAGGTGTCGGACTTGAAGAGTAAGACTCCAACGGAAGTGTCTCAGAAAGAACAGGTGTTGGACTCTACGAGCAAGACTCCAACGGAAGTATCGCAGAAACAACAGATGTCAGTCACTATGAGCAAAACTCCAACGGAAGTATTACAGAAAGAACAGATGTCGAACTCTACGATCAAAACTCCACCGGAAGTGTTGCATAAAGAACAGGAGTCGAGCGCTACGAGCAAAACTACAACAGAAGTGTTGCAGAAACAACAGATGTCGGAATCTACAAGTAAAACTCCAATGGAAATGTCTCAGAAACAACAGGTGTTGGAATCTACGAGCGAAGCTCCAATGGAAGTATCGCAGAAACAACAGGTGTCGAACTCTTCGAACAAAACTCCACTAGAAGTATTGCAGAAACAACAGGTGTCAGACTCTACGAGCGAATCCAACAGAAGTGTTGCAGACACAACAGATGTCGGACTCTACGATCAAAACTCCAATGGAAGTATTGCAGAAACAACCGTTGTCAGACTCGACGAGCGAAACTCCAACGAAAATGTCACAGAGACAACAGAGTTTGAAGCTGAAAGGCAAAACTAATGGAAATGAGAAGAAAACAACAGATGTTGATTTCAGTAAGCAAAACTCCAATGGAAATGAAGCAGGAACAAAGATGTCAGACTCAACGAGCAAAACTCCGAAGCAAATATCGCAGGGACAAATGATGCCTGATTCAACGAGCAAATCACCAGAGGAAATATCGCAGAGTCAACAGATGTCGAAGTCGGTGAGCAAAACTCGACTAGAAATGC
>NC_061104.1:1136895-1149395 GCF_015104395.2 Macrobrachium nipponense
ATACATATAAATATATATATATATATATATATATATATATATATATATATATATATATATATATATATATATATATATATATATATTATATATATAAATATATATGTATATCTATATATATATATATATATGTATATATATATGTATTATATATATATATATATATATATATATATATATATATATATATATATATATATATATATACACCCAGCATTTTTAAGATTTAAGCATAATGAGATATGAAAGTCTGCCTCTAACAAAACCCTAAAAGTGACTAGAATTTACAGCATAAATTCTACCAGATGTGGCTCATGTTTCTACTCTGTCCTAACTTATAAAACGCTAATGAGTTTTCGCGATCCGCGATCAAATATTATATGTATAAAATCCCATTTACTCTTTACAACTAACAGTAATCTCTAACGTAACTTTATTAGTTTCAACTATTGAGAGAAATTAAATGAAAGGAATGGATGGGAATAATAATATGCCCTATTCAAACACCGACCATTTCCAACGCGATCAAGAAAAGTTTACGAAATCCCCACAACGCATCACGTAACCATAAACGCCACAGAAACAACTGACAAGGCGCCATGCGACATACAACGATCCTCAACCAATCACAAAAGCCAGTAACCAAAACCATTCATTACCGACAATAACAATAAAATAAGACGTGGCTGAAATACACTGATACGAAACGATTTTAAGTCTTACCGCGAGATACATGAAAAACAATTTACAAAGGCAGTCGAGCGGGACAACAATTTCCAACCAATCACAGGTGCTAGTTACAAACCACGTATAACTTCGCAATAACAATATAATAAAACATGTCTGAATTGCATCGACATGGAATAATTATAAAGCTCTTACCGCGAGGTTGCTATTTTCAGCTGGTAAATCCAGAGGCACTTTTTTTTTACACTCACAAGGCCAATATCATACTTATTTTCGCTTTCCTTGCACCAGAAATGAAGTCAACAAACGAAACAAGGGCAAAAAAACTTGCAAACAAAAGCTGCGAGGTACAGCACTGCCATCTATTAGCCAAATGACAAATCAAACTTTCTCTGATTCATTTCTTAAGGGAACTGGAACATTATCAACGAACTCCAGTGAATCTCATAGTTATACAACTGTTATTCCTGATAGTTATGCAACTGTTAGGGTTCGCAACCAGGGCTAGTAATAGTGTAGGACCTGTGACGCCATAGAAAAGTGTAAAATGACTTAGTGAGAAAAGGAAGATAATACTTTGAAGAGCTAATTATAATTTTTTGTGTGGTTTTGTGTGTGTGAGTATGTATAAATGCGTATGTGTTGCTATGCACAAGTTTTTATAAACAGCCATCCAACTAAAATCTATTATAGATTGATAATTTAAGGTGAAGGAGAGAGAGAGAGAGAGAGAGAGAGAGAGAGAGAGAGAAGAAGGAGAGAGTAACAAGCCGTTCTACGAAATGAATCTATCATGTTGTTTCGTTAAGGAGATAGAGGAAACTAACAAGCAGAATGTGAAATAATATCTAAACAAGTGGACAATTAAGAGAGAGAGAGAGAGAGAGAGAGAGAGCAAGCAATTCTGCGAAAGGGATCTTTAATATTTCCTTAAGAAGACAGGGGACACTAATCAAAGAATATAAAATTGCATTTAAGTAAGTGAGTACTGCAGGAGAGAGAGAGAGAGAGAGGAGAGAGAGAGAGAGAGAGAGAGAGAGAGAGAAGAGAGGCCATTCTACAAAGTGCCTCGCAACCAAAATCCCATCGGGGTCCAGCTCGCCCCTATCCTTAACTGCTGACGGCGCAAACAACTATCATAGTTAAATTTAGTCTGATTTCCTGTTCCCATCCGGAATCCTTGGCTCCTCTCTCGAGGTCGTTAGAGAACCTTGTTAACTTTACCGCGATGGGCAAAGATCTTCCGAGAATAGAGCGTTTGTGTCTGCAGGAGAGAGAGAGAGAGAGAGAGAGAGAGAGAGAGAGAGAGAGAGAGAGAGAGAATAAACCGTTCTACAAAGTGGATCTATTATATCTTTAAGGTGATAGAGGAAGCTGACAAACACTACATTTTATAGATAAACAACTAAGATTGAGAGAGAGATAGATAGATAGATAGATAGAGAGAGAGAGAGAGAGAGAGAGAGAGAGAGAGAGAGAGAGAGAGAGAGAGAGAATAAGGTGCTCTACGAGGTGGATCTATTATATTTCTTTAAAGTGATAGAGTAAGCTGAAAAACATTATATCAAATAAATGAACAGCTAAGATTGAGAGAGAGAGAGAGAGAGAGAGAGAGAGAGAGAGAGAGAGAGAGAGAGAGGGGGGGGGGGCGCCAATCAAATAGGTGAACAGAAATATGTATCAAAGAGAGGGATAGAAAAATGAAACGCAAATAGATCTCGCAAGAGTGATGGAGTTTCCCTCTACCAAGGAGGAGAGAGAGAGAGAGAGAGAGAGAGAGAGAGAGAGAGAGAGAGAGAGAGAGAACGGGATAGATTAATACTCGAATAAAAGGACAAATAAGTGTAACACGAAGAGATGTAATAAGAAGAATGGAGTTCCTGCATTACAGAGAGAGAGAGAGAGAGAGATGAAAGATAATCAAAAAGAAAAGTGTACCACAAAGATATCTAACAGGGATGGAATTTCAGTCTTACAATGAGAGAGAGAGAGAGAGAGAGAGAGAGAGAGAGAGAGAGAGAGAGAGAGAGAGAGAGAGAGAGAGAGAGAGCATTTACTTTAATGAAGTTCTCAGAGTTCTCGGTTCTAATTCGAGAAGAGTTTTAATTACGCCTTTGTAGGCTCCCAGCATCATTGAGTAAGTTAAGAATGGTATCACACAGGAATTTTTCTCTTGAAATCCGGGTGGTATTATTTCACGAATTTCACTTTATACTGCACATTCCATGTTAAGATTTTTAATATAGATACCATGAATTTATTTATATATATTTTCATTAGATGGGGCATACATGAACAAAGAACTATTTCAGTATTCTTACTTCAATTTTTTAAATATATATACTGTGATTTTTTTTCATATTATTTTCATTACATAGGGCATATATGAACAAAGAACTATTTCAGTATTCTTAGTTGTAATCTAAAAATATACATACTATGATTTTTTTTTTTTTATTATTTTTCTAATAATGAGGGGGGCCAATATGAAAACAAAGATTTCTTTTTTCATTTTCTGTACGTTCTTTGCAAGATTTATAAAAAGTAAATGCTGTGAATTTTTTCATATATATATACGTATATATATATATTATATATATATAATATTATATATATATATATAATATATATATATAGTATATATATATATATATATTATATATATATATATAATTATGGGGCATTTACGAGCAAAGAAATATTTAATTATTTGCTCTATGATAACCTTCTACTCTTCTCCTCTGTTTGATCCTTGGTCGAAAAAAACTAGTGTAATTTACTTGATTTTTCATCTATTTACATAGTAAAATAAATGAAAGAAAGACTACTTTGTACTTTAATCATATTTTGCTCATATTCCATCACAAATGTAAAATTAGAATGGTAATAGAAATCAGTTAAGCTTTGATAAAACCGTTATTTTTATAATTCTTCATCGTGACTACAGAATATGAAGGGTCTGCACCATTTCATCTTTATATGTATAGTTTTTTCATGACACAAGAAATAAAAATAAATTAAAACTTATACCCTTGTATGTCTATTTTCATTTGCATTTGCCAAAAAGATGAAAATAAAAACAGTTCGGGTTCATGGACATTCTGTAAGGACATTATATCTCAGCTGGAATTAACATAATCTTGTGTCAGCATTTTTCCCTGTCTTTTGTATATCTAAACCTCAGCAGGAATACAAAACGAGAGAAAAAGTTTAAAGGGAAATTTGATATGCTTTAACTCTATCTCGGCATCTGTTGAATTTGCAAATAATGTTAGCGAAAGATGTTTTGATAAACTTAGTCCATTTTTTATATATGGACGATTATTCTTTAATAATAATAATAATAATAATAATAATAATAATAATAATAATAATAATAATAATAATAATAATAATAATCATAAATAAATTAATTTAATAATAATAATAACAATAATGAGACTTCAAGATTATTATTTTTTATCTAGAATAAACAAATATGAATAAACCACAAAATATAAAGAATAATCCAATAATAATAAATAATAATAATAATAATAATAATAATAATAATAATAATAATAATAATAATAATAATAATAATAATAAATAATATAATAATGAGACTTCAAGATTATTCATTTTCTTTTTTTTTTGTTTTTTTATCTAAGAATAAACAAATATTGATTAACACAAATATATTTTAAAATAATAATAATAATAATAATAATAATAATAATAATAATATAATAATAATAATAATATAATAATAATAATAATAATGAGACTTCAAGATTATTATTTTCTTTTATTTTTTATCTAAGAATAAACAAATATTGAATAACCACAAATATAAAGTTAATAATAATAATAATTAATAATAATAATAATAATAATAATAATAATAATAATAATAATAATAATAATAATAATAATAATAATAATAATAATAATGAGACTTCAAGATTATTATTTTCTTTTATTTTTTATCTAAGAATAAACAAATATTGATAAAACAAATATGATTTAATACTAATAATAATATAATAATAATAATTAAATAATAATAATAATATAATAATAATAATAATAAATAATAATAATAATGGGTAGAAAAGATTAGACAATGGATGGAGCCAGGTACAGAGAGAACAATGATCCCCTCCATGAAATCCTACAACACCAAGAAATTAAGGGAGAAAACAAGTGAGGTTAATGAAATAATGGGCATAATACACACCACCAGTATCACAGAAACAAATAACTTGGCATATGCAGGAGCAAGATTAGTAGCAGAACTGATGGGGATTCGAACACCAACACCACCAGCACAGCCAACCCAACAGTAACCAAAACAGCAACCTCCTTGGAAAAAAGGCAAGCCTGTGAAAAGCAAATCATGGTGATGAGATCTGACTTGAGTAAACTGAGAGAGATGGCAGAAAAAAGGCTAAGAAGCAAGAAAACAAGGAAGGAACTCCACGAGAAATACAAAGTACAAGAGAGGGGACTAAACAACACAATAGAAGATGTAAAACAGAGGCTTAAGGCCAAAGCACATAAGATCCAACGGTACATGAACAGGAATAAGGGATACCAACAGAACAAACTATTCGGAACCAACCAGAAAAGACTATACAGCCAACTAAGAGGGGATGACAACCACCCAGAAATTCCTGAAGCCGAACCAAGTAAGAGACTCTGGGAAAACATATGGAGCAATCTGGTATCACACAACAAGCATACAACATGGCTCCAGGAAGTGAAGGAAGAAGAAACAGGGAGAATAAAACAAAGATTCACAGAGATCACGACAGACACAGTCAGACACCAACTAAAGAAAATGCCCAACTGGAAAGCCCCAGGTCCCGATGAAGTCCGTGGATACTGGCTCAAAAACTTCAAGGCCCTACACCCACGAATAGCAGAAAACTCCAGCATTGTATCTCAAATCACCATGCACCCAAATGGATGACCACAGGAAGAACATCCTTAGTACAAAAAGACAAGAGTAAGGGAAATATAGCCAGTAACTACAGGCCTATCACCTGCCTACCAATAATGTGGAAGATACTAACAGGTATCATCAGTGAAAGGCTATACAACTACCTAGAGGAGACAAACACCATCCCCCACCAACAGAAAGGCTGCAGAAGGAAGTGTAGGGGCACAAAAGACCAGCTCCTGATTGACAAAATGGTAATGAAGAACAGTAGGAGAAGGAAAACCAACCTAAGCATGGCATGGATAGACTATAAGAAAGCCTTCGACATGACACCACACACATGGCTAATAGAATGCCTGAAAATATATGGGGCAGAGGAAAACACCATCAGCTTCCTCAAAAATACAATGCACAACTGGAATACAATACTTACAAGCTCTGGAATAAGACTAGCAGAGGTTAATATCAGGAGAGGGATCTTCCAGGGCGACTCACTGTCCCCACTACTCTTCGTAGTAGCCATGATTCCCATGACAACAGTACTACAGAAGATGGATGCCGGGTACCAACTCAAGAAAAGAGGCAACAGAATCAACCATCTGATGTTCATGGACGACATCAAGCTGTATGGTAAGAGAATCAAGGAAATAGATACCCTAATCCAGACTGTAAGGATTGTATCTGGGGACATCAGGATGGAGTTTGGAATAGAAAAATGCGCCTAGTCAACATACAAAAAGGCAAAGTAACGAGAACTGAAGGGATAAAGCTACCAGATGGGAGCAACATCAAACACATAGATGAGACAGGATACAAATACCTGGGAATAATGGAAGGAGGGGCTATAAAACACCAAGAGATGAAGGACACGATCAGGAAAGAATATATGCAGAGACTCAAGGCGATACTCAAGTCAAAACTCAACGCCGGAAAATATTGATAAAAGCCATAAACACATGGGCAGTTGCCAGTAATCAGATACAGCGCAGGGAATAGTGGAATGGACGAAGGCAGAACTCCGCAGCATAGATCAGAAAACCAGGAAACATATGACAATACACAAAGCACTACACCCAAGAGGAAATACGGACAGACTGTACATAACACGAAAGGAAGGAGGGAGAGGACTACTAAGTATAGAGGACTGCGTCAACACCGAGAACAGAGCACTGGGGCAATATCTGAAAACCAGTGAAGACGAGTGGCTAAAGAGTGCATGGAAAGAAGGACTAATAAAAGTAGACGAAGACCCAGAAATATACAGAGACAGGAGAATGACAGACGGAACAGAGGACTGGCACAAAAAACCAATGCACGGACAATACATGAGACAGACTAAAGAACTAGCCAGCGATGACAATTGGCAATGGCTACAGAGGGGGGAGCTAAAGAAGGAAACTGAAGGAATGATAACAGCGGCACAAGATCAGGCCCTAAGAACCAGATATGTTCAAAGAACGATAGACGGAAATAACATCTCTCCCATATGTAGGAAGTGCAATACGAAAAATGAAACCATAAACCACATAGCAAGCGAATGTCCGGCACTTGCACAGAACCAGTACAAAAAGAGGCATGATTCAGTGGCAAAAGCCCTCCACTGGAGCCTGTACAAGAAACATCAGCTACCTTGCAGTAATAAGTGGTACGAGCACCAACCTGAGGGAGTGATAGAAAACGATCACGCAAAGATCCTCTGGGATTATGGTATCAGGACGGATAGGGTGATACCTGCAAATAGACCAGACGTGACGTTGATTGACAATATCAAGAAGAAAGTATCACTCATTGATGTCGCAATACCATGGGACACCAGAGTTGAAGAGAAAGAGAGGAAAAATGGATAAGTATCAAGATCTGAAAATAGAAATAAGAAGGATATGGGATATGCCAGTGGAAATCGTACCCATAATCATAGGAGCACTAGGCACGATCCCAAGATCCCTGAAAAGGAATCTAGAAAAACTAGAGGCTGAAGTAGCTCCAGGACTCATGCAGAAGAGTGTGATCCTAGAAACGGCACACATAGTAAGAAAAGTGATGGACTCCTAAGGAGGCAGGATGCAACCAGGAACCCCACACTATAAATACCACCCAGTCGAATTGGAGGACTGTGATAGAGCAAAAAAAAAAAAAAAAAAAATAATAATAATAATAATAATTAATGAGACTTCAAGATTATCATTTTCTTTTATTTTTTTTATCTAAGGATAAACAATATTGAATAACCACAAATATAATTTAATAATAATAATAATAATAATAATAATAATAATAATAATAATAATAATAATAATAATAATAATAATAATAATAATGAGACTTCAAGATTATTATTTTCTTTTATTTTTTTATCTAAGAATAAACAAATATTGAATAACCACAAATAAAAATGTAATAATAATAATAATAATAATAATAATAATAATAATAAGAAGAATAATAATAATAATAATAATGATGATGATGATTTGAGACTTCAAGATTATTATTTTCTTATTATTTTCTTTTATTTTCTTATCTAAGGATAAACAAATATTGAATAACCGCAAATATAAATTTATCATACAATAAGCACAGGGAGAGTAAAAAAATAAAATAAATAAATTTCGAATAAATAAATTAATCATAATAAAAACGATCCAACATTTCCCTATCTGAGAATAAACACATATTTAATAACGACTAATATCATTTTTTTTTCATATTTTGATATACATCAACCACCCCAAGGGTAAAATAACAAAATAACACTACAGGTGAAATTAGTTGTTGGCCTCTGTAGCAATCTAATTTCGTTGTCAATACTTCTCCGAAGAGTCTTTTAAGAATACAGATGTGTTTACACTCGAAGTTGCTTCACGCAAATTACTTTCGTCATATCTTCGCTGCTGCTTCCTCCTCCTTCTCCTCTACTACTACACTAAAGGTCTCGCTATATAACCCCTTTTCTTGAGGTATCTCCACGCGCCAAAAAAGGCTCAAAACAGAAATCTCGAGAATCTCCCTCCGTCTGAAAATATTAAGGAAATGGATTTTCGCCTCGGGAATTTTCTTATGTACGCTTTATGATAAAGGAAAAATATTCCTTGGCAAAGGTTGGGACAAACCCAAGATGGTTCTTTAAGTGGAGTGTATATATAAATCTCTTTGAGAAATATTACGATTACATGCAGGTTTTTACTTCCTTTCTTGTGCGCGGTCTCTTTGTATATTCATACATAAATGCATATATATATAATCTATATATATATATATATATATAGATATATATATATATATATATATAATATTATTATATATATTATATATATATATATTATATATATATATATATATATATATATATATATATATATATATATACTATACATAAATGGCTACATACATACATACATATATATATATATATATATCTATATACTCTATATATATATATATATATATATATATATCTATATATATAATATATATATATATGTGTGTGTGTGTGTGTGTGTGTGTGTGTGTGTGTGTGTATGTGTGCCCGTGTACGCAAGTGAATAAGCGTTCAATACTTTCTTGCTGAGAACAAGAGAGAGAGGTGTTAGTGTTTTTAACAGTGTTAGTGTCCGGTTGGGTAAGTGTTCAATACTTCCCAACTGAGAATCAGAGAGAGAGAGAGAGAGAGAGAGAGAGAGAGAGAGAGAGAGAGAGAGAGAGAATTTCACACACATACACACTTGTATTCCACTTCCCTTACCCTTCCATTTTTATCCCTTTTGCAGGTAAGGACTTTGGTGGGCAGCAACAGAACTTCTACTGCTACTGCTGCTGCTGCTGTTACTGTCTGTCTGTCTGACTGTCTGCTCGGCCGGCCGGAAGGAACACGAAAAAAAATCGTTACTTGGAAAGTAAAGGTAAAGTTAGCCAGTTGCCGCAAGACCTTTAAGGGTCTAGTCTATTGTTTCGCTTTTACTCGGGTCTTTGTAGGTGGGGGAGGGGGATGTGTTCTGTTTTCAATGGTTGTTAATATTGTATTTATTGCTAATGCTAGCTGGGGGGGTCGGGAGGGGGTAGGGGAAGGAAGATGGGGGTGATTAGATTGGGTATAATGCTTGGATCAGTCGTTTACTTAATTTAGTAGAGGTGTTATTTTTTTTTTCTCTTGGTGTTTTGGATCTCTCTCTCTCTCTCTCTCTCTCCTCTCTCTCTCTCTCTCTCTCTTTCGGAGCTATGCATTCTATTTTCGTTCGCACAGTCTGTATGTCTCTGTAGTCTGGTCAACCTCTCTCTCTCTCTCTCTCTCTCTCTCTCGTTTATACATATACATACATTAAATATGCCAGAATATTTTGCAGTAATAAAAACTTGATATGCATATAACACTACAAGATAAGGTAACTCGTCAGGATAACACTTAAAGGGAAAAGGTTTGTCTCCATTTCTTTGCCCGTTTAAAAAAAAAAAAATGCATGATCAACGCAGCTACATCCGTGCAAATAATTCTGTCAAATCGCCTTTTCATTCACTTCCGACGTCAGGAAAGGTGGAGCCCAATAACTTTCATCGTCGACTCTCAGATTCAATCTCTTCGATTCGATCGAAGGAAGAATTTTACTTTTTTTTTTTTTTTTTTTTTTTTTTGATCATCGAACTCGCCTTTAAGAGAATCTTTCTACTCCGTTGATCGCGAGCCTTTCATTCGTTTTCCTCAAGCAAGCAAATTGAATCAGCTTTCCGCTTGTCTGTGCCTGCGATTTCCTCAGCTGAATGACGTCTTCAGTCCATTTTTTTTTATTTGGTCCGTGTTTGTGTAACAATAATAATAATAATTACCTGAAACTCCAATAGATTCACGATAGTTTGAGTCGAAAATTTGCTTTCTTTTTTTTATTTTCATCTGTGCTTGTTTGCGTTATATAAAAAAATAATAATTATCTGAAAAACCCCCTATAGATTCACGATAATTTTAATCGAAAATTTGCCTTTTTTTTATCTTGGCTTGTTTGCGTTATATAAAAAAAATAATAGTTATCTGAAACACCCCAATAGATTCACGATAATTTTAGTCGAAAATTTGCCTTTTTTTCATCTGGGCTTGTTTGCGTTATATATATAAAAAAATAATTATCTGAACCCCCAATAGATTCATGATAGTTTTATTCGAAAATTTCTTTTTTATTTTTTTTATTTTCATCTGTGCTTGTTTGCGCTATATAAATAAAATAATAATTATCTGAACGCCAAATAGATTCACGATAATTTTAGTCGAAAATTTGCTTTTTTTTTAAAAAATTTTCATCTGCGCTTGTGTGCGTTATATAAAAATAAAAAAAAATTTTCTGAAACCCCAATAGATTCACGATAATTTTAATTCACGAGGTAGCGGTATAATTCTAGTTATTCCAAATAGAAATCGATATCAATTATATCTTTTTGAAATTAAATTCACGGTTATCCTCAATAATTAACTTTTTAATTCGCCGGCGAAGTTTTAAATGACCTCTGAGAAAAAATAATAATAATAATAACGACTGCCCACCAAATATATTGGATAATTACTATAAGCGGGTCATCTGTTAATAACTCGGCAAAGTAGTATTATGTTTCGATAATTCATTGATGGAACTCAAACTAATAAGTGTTTTAGCTTTCTGTATCAAGTTCATCAATTGATAATTCACTCTGACGAGGCCGTTATCAGGTATCAATAAATGAGATGATAACGTATGACTGTCAATTTGTAAATTGGTTTGTCGATTTGCAATTAATTTACGGAGGTTTCACATTTGTTCCAAAATAAAATCAAAGAACAACAAGTTTTTTTTTTATCACTGATTTAGAATCTTCACGTGTACATAATATTTTTTGCTTAATGGTGGAATTTGATTTTCCTTTAAAAATGTAAAAAAAAATCCATTTGATAATAATGAATTTTATCATACTGAAAGTAAATAATTTAATTTTATAATGGACTTCATCTCAAAGGTATGTTTTCTTAATACTTGCCATTATTAAACAATAAAAAGAAAGTTTCCTTCCCTCGTGGTCATTCCGTTAAGCTTTTATCGTAATGCCCTGCATCCCATCTGCAAAACTGCAGGACTGACCACTAACATCCAAAAACACGCCTGATGGCCAGACGTAAAATTTAATCATTCATAATCACAAGGTTTGGGCAGCATTTGTGAGAATTATTTTCGTTTGGGGTAATTTCAAGTATATGCTTTGAAACGAACATGTTTTCATTCCATTCCAGAGTTAAATTTAGCCTTATTTTCAGGTTTATTCTATAAGGATTTTCCGCAACTTTCATATGAATAATTTACGTCTTTGTTCGTTTTACGAATATGCTTTCAAACGAACATGTTTTCATTGCTTTTAAGAGTTTACATCATTTATCAAGTAATTCTCTAAGGCTTGTGTAACTTTTGTAAGAATATTTACGCTTTGGATCGTTTCACGTATATACTTTGAAAAGATCGTGTCGTTATTCCATTTCAGAGTCGAATTTAATCATATTTTCAGGGAATACTTGAAGGTTTCTGCAATATATATTTCATTTATTTACGTTTGGGTTAATTCTACGAATATGCTTTCAAATTAACGTGTTTTAATACCATCTAAGTGTTGAATTTAATCTGATATTCAAGTGCTTCTTTAACGACAAGGGTGATTCTCTTTACGAGGATTCTAGTTTAGTTCTAAGAATATAATATCTCCCGTAATGTGATTACATTCCCAATTACTGAATGGGTTTAATTTATTATTTCTTCTGCCCCATTCCCACCCACCCTCTCTCCCCTTCCATCCCTCACCTACCTCACCCCATCCACACCAGAATAACGTTAACCTGATACGACGGAGAGGAGGATAGATCGAAAGAGAGAGAGAGAGAGAGAGAGAG
>NC_061104.1:1159395-1166895 GCF_015104395.2 Macrobrachium nipponense
TGTGTGTGTGTAGACGGCTTTCATACGTACTTGGGTATATAAGGCTATATATACACACACACACACTTGTAGGTATATATATGTACATACACTATATATATATATCATATATATATATATATATATATATATATATATATATATATATATATATATCTATATAGATATATCTGTTAAAAAAAAAAATATATATTTATATTTTTTTTCACTTAGTTTAATTATGAAAAACATTTGTCTTTTTTATTATTTTATTTCAATGTATGCAATGTAGATATGTGTATGTATGTATTTATATACATATATGCATGCATATATCTACATACATACTAGATTTAGTGCACAATTATCGTACTGGATAGGTAAAAATAAAATAAAAACAATATTTCGATAACAAACACATTAATACTTAATCTTTCGGTAACAGAGCTTAACAAATTCCAATAATATTGACAAAATAACGCAAAAAATTCACATTAATAAAGTCAAGCTACGACTAACTCAAATATATTTTTATAAATAATGGTGTTTAATATCGAGAAAAATAATGAAAAATAATATTTTAAAAAGTCTCCGGAAACATGATATTATAAAGCTATGAATCTTTCTTCGGGGACAAAAAGTTCACTAAGTTTAAAACGAGCCACGTTTTCCTTCCTCGTTTTATGACAGATATTAAATTCTCCTCTCTCTCTCTCTCTCTCTCTCTCGTCTCTCCTCCTATACCTCTGTCCTCCTCCTCTCCCTCCTTCACTCTCTCTCACACTGCTCGCTTCTTTTAGATAAGTATCCACAGATAAAAATAAGAATATATGTATGAAGCCCCTCTCTCTCTCTCTCTCTCTCTCTCTCTCTCTCTCTCTCTCTCTCTCACACACACACACACACACTGTTCGCTTATTCTAGATATATATTTACAAATAAAGGTAAAAAATATACGTATGAAGCTTCTCTCTCTCTCTCTCTCTCTCTCTCTCTCTCTCTCTCTCTCTCTCTCTTCTTTCTGATATGTCGCGTCTTCCAGACAAGCCTTCACAAATATACAACATGAAAATACACATCTGACGCCTCTTTCAGATACATATTCACAAATATACATCGTATAACGCATTTAGGAACATACGTTTATCAATACATGTTTTAATTTATTCATCAATGAATTAAAACTCATATTAAAAAAAAGCCATTAATAATTTTTATTTTATTTTTTGAGCAAAGGCGGATTCTGTATTGACAAAAAATCCCCGGGACTCGTCAATGACGAAACAGGAATACTTATTAATATGCAAAAACAGGGACAATATGCAAATGCCAGTACAGCCAACTAACATATGTATGGCAACAAATTACATAACTGGCCAGAGGGGAATTATTGAATTTATTCCAAAGGCATCATAGTGGTTATTTTAATTCTAATGATTACGATTATTTCCATGAATAATAATAGGTGAGAATGAAGAAATTACAAACAGGTAATTATAAATCAGCAAAGATTTTTATAATAATGAAGGAAATATAAACAAGTAATTATTAATCAACAAAGATTTTTATAATAATGAAGGCAATATAAACAGGTAATTATAAATCAACAATGAATTTTATAATAATGAAGGAAATATAAACAGGTCATTATTAATCAACAAAGACATATAATAATGAAGGAAATATAAACAGATAATTACAAATCAGCAAAGATTTTTATAATAATGAAGGATATATAAACAGGTAAATTATAAATCAACAAAGAATTTTATAATAATGAAGGAAATATAAACAGTTAATTATAAATCAACAAAGACTTTTATAATGATGAAGGAAATATAAACAGGCAATTAAAGATCAATAAAGATTTTCATAATAAAAAAACATAAACCGTTATATCATTCTTACAAAGTAACTAGATAGTACACTGCACCGCAAATGACTATTTCCCGTGGCTGGCTAAAACATTCCCGCTCGTCTGACATACGACGCATGCGCTTTGGACTCGCTATTATCCAGTCGTCTATAGCTGAGAATAATTTAAGTCATTTCAAAGGGCAGAGGCACGAGAGCTGTCAGTATGGTATAGAGGAGGCGGGATTGAGCTTGGCCTCACTTCGACAACAACTGCATTCTGTCTTATAACTGCCGAGAGTGACAAATTAGGATACACGTAGGATGCATATAGGATACATGTTCGAATGACGCTTCAAAAGGTCTGTGATATGATTAGGAAATATGCGCTGTATTCACAGATGCGTATCTTATGCTGCAGTTCTCTTTTATCAGAGCTGATGGTAAACCTCAACAACTTACTAGTATATCACCGAAGTTCATATCTTGCTCGTGATTGGCGGATTCATTTGAGTCGCAGCCAATGGTGTTGTGAGCAGCGACAGTTGTCAGCCAATCGCAAGAAACTTTAGCGATATCCGCTGTGGAAGTTTAACGTCAGCTGCGAAAAAGCAAAACATAAATTTTATTCAACCAATGACTGAAGGAGAATATAGACACGGCTTGTTCCAGTGATAACCACTAGTGGAAGTTTATAGTCGGTTACGAAAGAAAACAACGAATAGAGTTTATTCAACCGTTGATTGAGAGAAAAGACCCTAGACACATTTGCCTCTTGAAGTTCCTCTAGAGTAAACAAACACTTTGGCAAAACCCCACGACATAGATGGGCTTTCCTTTCCCGACTGCTGTGGCATTATAACCCTTCCCTTCCCTTCCCCCCCCCCCCCCCCTCCCCCCCACCCACCCGCCCTACCCTCTGCCCATGCTTATTCCCACCTCCTATCAAGGACCTCTGTCTGGCCACAGTCAGGAAGTCTTTTTCCATTTGCAGATGTGAATATGGGGCTGCCGCCCCCCTGGGTCTGCAGAGAGCGTCCCAAAATTACCTTTTCGTACAGAGGAGGAGATACTCCGGCGTCCTTAATGGAATGTCTGGCACCAAATAGACAAGATACTCTCTTCTTATTCTTCTTCTTCTCCTTCTTCTTCTTCTTCTTCTTCTTGTCCCCTTATTGGAGTTTTGGGATTTCTTTATCTTTTGTCCAGGAAGTTCTTTTTATGTCTTTCTGTTTAAAATCTAACTGTGTATGTATGTATAGGTTTATATATGTATAATATATGGGTAGGGTATACTGTATATATATATATATATATAATATATATATATTATATATATATATATAGTATATATATATATATATATATATATATATATATATATATATATATACTACATAAATATATAAATAGCATGCATACAAATATAATATTATATATATATATATATATATATATATATATATATATATATATATATATATATATATATATATATATATATATATATACATATAAACATACAGACATACACACCCCTTCCTGCCTTCCGTCTGCACATTGAAAAGAAACGCGTGTTGCTTGATGCAGAGGGCAGAGAATTCTCAACATACGATAAAGGCAATGATATTTCCACCAGAATATATATATATGAGAGGCCGTCTCTCCGCTGGATGCTAGAGTGAAAATGTCACGGTTGATACCGCTTGTTAAATATTCACTCCGCCGGTCCCGCTGCCATTTTGCTTGCCCTCACCGCTGTTTGTTGTTAGTTCGTTGTACTCAGTGCGAGAGAGGATCTTCGCTCTCTGGCGGTTTTTAAAGAGGGGTATTTGGTGGTATGGGGATGTATGTATGTATGTAGTATTTATGTACTCATATATACATATAAATATATGATATATACAGATATATAATATATGTGTGTATGTACACACACACACACATATATATATTTGATATATATATATATATATATATATATATATATATATATATATATATATATATATATATATATACTATATATAGAGAGAGAGAGAGAGAGATAGAGAGAGAGAGAGAGAGAGAGAGACCCATGCACTCTCTCTCTCTCTCTCTCTCTCTCTCTCTCTCTCTCTCTCTCATCTTGAGCAAAGTGGTATACTGTTTTCTTTATATAAAATGAATTTGTAAAAAAATCGTATTTACAATCAGTGATTTTTGCATTGAGAGAGAGAGAGAGAGAGAGAGAGAGAGAGAGAGAGAGAGATAGAGAGAGAGAGAGAGAGCTCAGACTTAAAAAGCCCAAGAAGGTTAAATTCCGTCCACTGGAATGCAGCAAGATATGGAGAAACGTCATATCTATCACGAGTGGGCGAAACATAACTCCTTTACTTTTTAAAAATGTAATTTAATTTTGGGAATTTTATCTTTTAGTCTACATTTTCTTTGTAATTGCTTCTCTGTGGACATTTTTTGCTTTCAGTAGTTTTCTATATTGCAGGTCAGGAGATGTCTGCATAAAAACACTTGTAGTTAACAATAGTCATCCTGTAAGAATGTGAGAGAGTCTACGGATATTAATCGCCACATTGGGACTCTTTGACTACTAGCCTTAATATTCATATTCTTTTTTTAAAAAGATATGTACCCTAACTACAAGTATGAACGTCCTGTCCCAACCTTCTCTCACATAACGTTATTCTTGACGATATGAGTGCGTTATCCTAATTATAATATGCAAATTATTATGAAGAATTTCGAGGTAACAAATGAAAACTTACACTCTCATGAAGTCATACGTAAGTTCGCCTTTGCGAACCAAATAATTGATTACGGTAAAATATCAATAGCAAAATGGAGGCACTACTAGAATGTAAGGAATTTTTATGCGATGAGATTCCTTCTCTCTCTCTCTCTCTCTCTCTCTCTCTCTCTCTCTCTCTCTCTCTCTCTCTCTCACACACACATTGAGATTCTTTTACGGAATTATGCGATGAGATTCCTTTCCTTCTCTCTCTCTCTCTCTCTCTCTCTCTCTCACACACACACACACACATTGAGATTCTTTTACGATTAATGCCGAATGGCAATTCAAATACAAGCAATATTGTAACGCTTGGAGCTTTATGTTTAATTCTCTCTCTCTCTCTCTCTCTCTCTCTCTCTCTCTCTCTCTCTCTCTCTCTCTCTAAGTAAAGATTTTAGTATTTACTGGAACAAAACATTGATACGACCTCATATACTAACAATATTGCAACACTTGGAATTTACTCTCTCTCTCTCTCTCTCTCTCTCTCTCTCTCTCTCTCTCTCTCTCTCTCTCTCTTCAAGATTTAACTTTTAAAACTTATTAACATAAAACACTGATACGACTTAAGGAATATTCTCTTTTAAAACTTTTTGACATAAAACATGTTACGACCTAGGGAATATTTATACAAAACATTTCTCTCTCTCTCTCTCTCTCTCTCTCTCTCTCTCTCTCTCTCTCTCTCTCTCTCTATGTAAAGATTTTAATACTTATTGAATATAAGACTTGTTACTATATAATGAATATATCTACGAAGATTCCTCTCTTTCTCTCTCTCTCTCTCTCTCTCTAAGTTAAGATTTTAACCTTATTGAATGTAATCCTTGTTACGATCTAATTAATATATATACGAACATTCCTCTCTATCTGTCTTTCTCTCTGTCTCTCTCTCTCTGTCTCGAAGTAAAGATTTTCATACTTGTTGAATGTAAGAATTGTTACGATCTAATGAATATATATACGAACATTCCTCTCTCTCTCTCTCTCTCTCTCTCTCTCTCTCTCTCTAAGTAAAGCCTTTGATACTTATTGAAAGTGAGCATTGATACCTCCAAAGAAATATATATAAATATCTCTCTCTCCTCTTCTCTCTCTCTCTCTCTCTCTCTCTCTCTCTCTCACCAGCCCCTTCCGCGCAAAACTTCTAATCTTTATTGAAAGAAGTTCGAATGAAGGTCTCCGGTTCGCTTGAAATATTACCGATCACGACTGAAGGCCCAGTTTTCATAACTTGTGATCGCTGGTCAGTAAACTCTTGAGAGGTTGTCATTTACTGTCAACCTCTTGGAGGTGGTTGGGGGAGGGGGTTGGGGGGTGAATCCGTAATCCCTTCTGGATTGCCCGGTCCAGTGGATTTATATTTATCACTCTTCATTTTGGAATTTTGTCAATGCTTCTGTGTGCCATGCTTTCTAATTTTTATTTAATAGTTGCTGCTTCCTTTAATAATCCTAGCTGGTTAAGATGCTAAAGGGCATATTTATTTATTTGTTTATTTGTGTTATATATATATATATATATATATATATATATATATATATATATATATATAGTATATAGATATAATATATAGATATCATTACTTACATAATATACTATATTATTTGCCTATATGCATACATTATAAATATAAATAAATAAATATGTATACGTATATATATATATATATATATATATATTATATATATATATATATATATATATATTATATAATGTATGTATATATACAGGCAGTCCCCGGGTTATGACGGGTTCAGCTTACGACGTTCCGAGGTTAAGGCGTTTTCAATTATATTCATCAGAAATTATTTCCAGGGTTACGACGCCTACGATGCTCTTCTGGCAGATGAAATATGACACCAAAAATGCTAAATAATCAATATTTCAACGTTTTGTTGGTGAAAAAAGCAATAAGAAGCTCTTTACATAGTTTTGAATGCACCCAACACATTAAAAGTAAGGTTTTCTTAGGATGTTTTATGATGTTCTGGCTTACGACGATTTTCGGCTAACGACGTGTCTCAAGAACGGAACCCCCATCATAACTTGGAGACTGCCTGTATATTTATATTTCAACTTCACTAAAATGGGCAAAATGTCTGGTTATTGTTGCCTTAGAGTCAAAATTAAACTTTTTATTTTATTTACCGTTGTTACTTATCCTTAATTTATTTTAGGGGTTTAAAAAAAGCCTATTCATGCTTTAGGGTCGAAACCGTTGAAATTCAACTTCTTTTATTTCTTAGCTTAATCGTACCCTTTGGTAGCAAATAACCTATTCGACTGCCCTGTGCTATAATAAATAAAAGTAGAGATGCCTTCATCCAATTAAATAATTCGTCATTTTCAATTTCATTTGGTACAGGATCCTTATCGAATAAGTTAAATATATCTTAGTCTAACCAGACCACTGATCTGATTAACAGCTCTCCTAGGCTGGCCCGAAGGATTAGATATTTTTATGTAGCTAGGAAGCAATTGGTTACCTAGCAAACGGGACCTACAGCTTATTGTGGGATCCGAACCACATTATATCGATAAATGATTTTCTATCACCAGAAATAAATTCCCTCTGGTTCCATGTTGGCCGAGCCGAGAATCGAACTTCGGACCACCGGATTGGTAGCCGAGGCGCCAAATCCACTCCGCCAACGAGGGACCTCCCTATCGAATAACTTGAAAGGGATATATAATGTAAAATTCATTAAATTTTCATGATAAAGAAAAGCTAATATTTAATTTCTAAGGCTGCATCTGTTTATTAAGTTTTCATGTAAATTTAAGTTTTGTTTACATATAGTAAGTAGAAAAGTAGTATGTAAACAGACAATAATTTACTGGAACATGTCATTTTTCAGTTCGACAATAATAGG
>NC_061104.1:1171895-1174395 GCF_015104395.2 Macrobrachium nipponense
AGGTATTTGTTGCATCTCTTCAAAATTTTATTTTTGGTTTTGACAATTCTTTTTTAACTGTATCAGTAACGATTTTTACTCTCATGTATAAAACTGAATTTTGTTTCAATGCTTCCTAATGCTTTAAACACCGCCGAACCTATCCACACACACACACACACACACACACACAAGTATCAATACTTCCAAACTTACACACAAACTCCATGTTAATGTGCGCATGTTCAATGACAAGCCCATTACTTAGGTCATGTCAGACCTTCAATTCTTTCTCCTGATATATTTGAGCACACAACATTTCTCTCTCTCTCTCTCTCTCTCTCTCTCTCTCTCTCTCTCTCTCTCTCTCTCTCTCTTTCTTTTCGTCAAGACTTTTTTTCCTTCCTAGGAACTTTTAAACTTGGCTTCAGAGTCCAAAGGAACTTTTTGTGACCTGGAAAGTAAACTTTGAATTCACTGATTTGTTAAGAACATTTCCTTGGCGATAAATTCCCCTGCCAAATACCGCTGGTCCTTACTTTCATCAGGGGAGTATTTTGGGGGAGGGGGGGAAGGGGGAGAGGGGGGGGGGGGGAGGAAAAGTAATGACACGAAGCGGAATCAAAACAAACGACCAAAATAAAAGAAGGAATAAGGAGGAAATCCATGGACGAGAGAATATCAAGAGATGATGCGTAAAATTGATCTAACATTTTTTTTGTCAGCTTTGGTAAAAGTAAGAATTTGGGTCCAATGATGGAGCTTACATTTATAAAAATTTAAGAAAAATTATAATTTTCTGTAAAGTCTAATTACTGGTAACATATCGAAATTGGAGCTATTCCCAGAAAGTAAAGAAAATAATGATTTACCAGTAAAAAAAAAAATAGAAAAAATAAATCGTGAGCTTACTTCGTCATATATGAGCGAGAAAACTAATCTTAGCAAATAAAGAAAATATATCAGGTAAAAGCAAACTAAATAAAATTATATAAAGGAGATTTTATGTATATTAACCTGAAAAAAAAGGTTCAAATCAAAATAAAATACACGAATTCGACAAAAACATGAACCCGCTCTCTCTCTCTCCCTCTCTCTATCTCTCTCTCTCTTCTCTCTCTCTCTCTCTCTCTCTCTCTCGTAAAACAGTACTCATGGATAGTTAATGAAACGCTTTCTGTTTGTCTCGAAAATAATCCAGCAGCAAACCTCCTCTCTCTCTCTCTCTCTCTCTCTCTCTCTCTCTCTCTCTCTCTCTCTCTCTCTGATTCAGAACTGGTGGTACACCCATTCAAACTTGTTTCATTTGCAGATAAGTTAGGGAGCAGAAATCACTTGCAAAGGGAGAATATATACCAGAGTTGGTTTTAATCACGAACGAGTATATTTTCCATTTTTTTTTTTTTTTAAATAAAAGCTCTCTTGCAAAATTGCTGGTCTGTGTATCTGTTAGCATTTTGTTTAATAAAAGAAGAAGGAGGGGGAGGAGGAGGAGGGGATATTGATAAATGGCTTCAATTGAAGATAACAAATGTATGATATATTTTCATTTAATGCTTTTCCATTCACTCTTCCATTCCAGGATTGATCAATTGTTGGAGCTGGAACTTTTACCTCTCTCTCTCTCTCTCTCTCTCTCTCTCTCTCTCTCTTCGTGGACTATTCCCGTTTCATCTTACCTTTAATTATTCAATAAGAACCCACGCGTTTTCAATAAACGAGCAATCCCATAGCGAAACAGAAGCAAAATGAAATTCCGAAAGAATCTCTCTCTCTCTCTCTCTCTCTCTCTCTCTCTCTCTCTCTCTCTCTCTCTCTCTCAAATCCCATTCATTCAACAAAGGAGAACTATTGAACAGAAACAAAAAGTAAAAAAAAAAATCCTGAACTCCCATCTCACTTTCTCTCTCTCTCTCGTCTACTCTCTCTCTCTCTCTCTCTCTCTCTCTCTCTCTCTGCAACTGTTCAAATACATTCAACAGAGAAGCAATACGGCACGGAAGCAAAAAAAAAAACAATAATCTAAAATAAAATCTCTTCTCTCTCTCTCTCTCTCTCTCTCTCTCTCTCTCTCTCTCTCTCTCTCTCTCGCTTTCCCCCTTCTTCCTCCCTTAGTCATCCGTTCACACTCACTCAATAAAGGAACGATATCAAACGGAAACAGTGAGGAAAAAAAAAAAACACTGCTAACCGAGACAACTACAAGACTGAGCGAAGAATCCGCCATCTTTGGGTACCTCCCATAAACCCGACGTGCGAATATGGAGTTTTGCGGGGCGTTCCCGATGATAATATGACCCATAATAATCGTTTCCAATGATTCCTGGCCCTATCTCGCCCCCCGCGTACCCTCAGCCCCCCCCCCCCCCCCCCCCCCAAAAGCCCCCCCCCCCCCCCCCCACCCCAAAAAGAGAAATTGGGTTATTCCCGAATATTGGAAAATAGTTAACTTCGGACCGTCGAACTTGAGATGAGACGGTGAGGAGAAGAAGAAGAAGAAGAAGAAGAAGAAGAAGAAGTG
>NC_061104.1:1182700-1190200 GCF_015104395.2 Macrobrachium nipponense
TCATGATGTTCTAACAAGAATTTTGCAGTTCTGGAAGAATATTCCGGTAGGGCTGGAAACTGACATTTATCGAGAGAAACAATAAAAATAAAAAAGTTGTGTACATGAGTCTGAGCCACTTCAAATATTCATTCTAAAGATCTAAAAAAACATGTATTACATAAAACCAGTACTTCAGAGAGAGAGAGAGAGAGAGAGAGAGAGAGAGAGAGAGAGAGAGAGAGAGAGAGAGAGAGAGAGAGAATGATAAACTGATAGATATAGATTTTCATGATGAAAGCATGTTTGCTGCAAATTCCAACCTCAGAGGAGACGAGAGAGAGAGAGAGAGAGAGAGAGTTAATAAAACAAGCAGACACATATTCATGAGGAAAGTACGATTAACATTAAAAAAATCCATATATATATATATATATAGATATATATATATATATATATATATATATATATATATATATATACTATATTATATATATACAAGAGAGAGAGAGAGAGAGAGAGAGAGAGAGAGAGAGAGAGAGAGAGAGAGAGAGGAGAAATTCACGAAGGAATTCACGTCAGGGACCCAAACCGAAATTCGGTGGCCCGTATCCCATCGAGTAAGTGCTCTGCTTGGTAGCGGGCGAAACAATATCCCTAATTGAAATAGGAGTTTTCATGGGTCCCTGGGTGCCTGCATGAGAGAGGCAGAAGAAGAAGAAGGAAAAGAAGAAGAAGAAGAGTTTACCAACAACAAAACAAAGAGAAAAGATGAGGTAATAGATTGGGATAACACAGGAATGTAGGGGGAAACAAGAGAGGGCTAAATTTGCCAAGATAGTGATAGGTGGAAACAGATTTTGCCAACAGAGGGTTGTGGAAAAAACCATATGAAAAGTTTGCTAACAGAAATAAGTGGAAACAGATTTTGCCAGCAGAGGAATGCTAGAAAAATATATAAAGTTTGCTAAAAGACATAGGTGGAAACAGATTTTGCTAGCAGAGGATTGTGAAACAAAAACCTATGTAAAGTTTGCTAACAGAAATAAGTGGAAACAGATCTTGCCAGCAAAGGATTGTGAAAAAAAATGTATATAAAGTTTGCTAATAGAGTGTAAGCCAACGAAAGAGAAATTAAGTCAGAAATAAACAGTGAATACAAAGCCAGCAAGCAGACACAGATGTACACAAGACATCATTCCAATCAGATAGAAAGAATGATAACAAAAAAAGCCAGCAAACGACACACAGCGAACACGTAATAAATCAATCTGACTTCGCTGAACGACATAATGAAAATTACCACGAATAATTATCTGCTACTTTCGTACACAACAGTGTCAGTAATTCCACTTAGTCGACCAAAGCGAGTCGTATCACAATTCCTTCCCGTTTAGAAAATAGCGGTGTAATCTCCCGTCGTGGTTTTGCCAGTAATTAATGAGATTCTTTCTCTCTCTCTCTCTCCCTCCACTCTCTCTCTCTCTCTCTCTCTCTCTGGTGATACCCGGGGGGCCACATTTTCCAGCGGAAGAATGGGCTATTGGACTGCGAAACATTTGGAATGAGTTGAGCGCCATCTCTCTCTCTCTCTCTCTCTCTCTCTCTCCTTTGTTTGGAGTTTGCTATGTCCATCCTACATTCCTCTTGAATATCTGTTTAGCTATCCGTTTATTTTAATTCTCTCTCGCCTCTCTCTCTCTCTCTCTCTCTCTCTCTCTCTCTGCTTTTTGCAGATTCAGATTTACGGGTCTTAAATTTAGGTATTTAGATGAATTTGATTTTACCATAATAGGTCGAGTGATTTTAAATCTATTTAGAAATAGATTTTTGTCTTGAAAATTATTATTATTATTATTATTATTATTATTATTATTATTATTATTATTATTATTATTATTATTAGGAAAGGACCCTGCTCTTCTTTTAAATGTCTTTAAGATTTGACCTAAGCTCCAATTTTTTGGTCATCCATCTCCTGTCTCCTAAGGCTTACGAAGTTTCTCATAACGTACTTAGTGTACCCATGAAACCCCCCTCCCCCAACACCCCACCCTCCCCCAACACCCCACATCCCATCCTTCCACATACACGCAACTCCCCCCCCCCCCCCCCAATCCACATTCTCAACCTCCCAACCCTCTAGCACTCTATTCCAGGTCAGAAAAATTCCTTAAAGATTTCTTATTGTTATTTATAACATTTTTCATGGTTTAGAATAAAAATACTTTTCATATTGTCAATTTTTTCATAATATCACTGAATTCATTTCCTGTATATCAATTATTTGATTTCCGTTTTCATTTTCATTTTGGTAATTTTTAAATTTCAGTCTTTTATTTGACATTGTTGTTTTAAATGGGTTATTCCTTTTACTGGTAAATCATTTATACCACTTTGCTATATTGCATTTATTCAGTGGCAAAATTGTACGTAGACTTAATCAATTGAAAATTTTCATTTGATTAAGTACCTCTCATAGAACATTTTCATTCAGTCATATATGACGTTCATAATCTTTATAAGACATTCTTCATCCTTTTTCGTACTGACAATACAATTTACGCCACCTGGGTTATATCAGTTATACAGTGCCAAAGTGGCACTAGAGCTTACCTCACTTGACTGTGTGACTGTATGTGTTAATTATTCAGTGCCAAGTCACACTTTGAGTTTACCTCAATTATAAATTTTCATTTGACTGTGTATGTCAACTATTCAGTGCCAATTGGCATATGTCAAAGCCCCGGTGCCAAACTGGCACCTATAGAGTTTACCTCAATTATAAATTTTCATTTGACTGAGTGCCCCGAAGACTTCAGCCGTCGTCTGCTGGTGGTGCAGCGTTTCTAATCAAACGATAATAATGACCCTAATTATCTCGAGAACGCCTCTGAGACTATCACACACCCCATTGAAGAGCAATTAGGCAGGACCCCAGACGACGCAAGCAGGAGGAGGAGGAGAAGAAGAAGAAGAAGAAGAAGAAGAAGAAGAAGAAGAGAAGCTTTTGCATGTTAGTCTTTAAAACCAAACTGGTTTTGATTTGGGGTGCTGCATGTTTGGTCTAAGAGGAAAATGAAGTTAGGAGTAAACAGGCTTTGACTGTTAGCCTTTAAAAGCAAACTGGTTTTGATTTGGGTGTTTGCATGTTTGGTCTGATGGATGGAATGGAAGTGAATTAAGACTAAACAGGCTTTGCCTGTTAGCCTTTCAAAGCAAACAAGTTTTGATTTGGGGTATTACATGTTTGGTCTGAGAGACAAAATGGAGTTAGGCCTAAAACAGGTTTTGCCTGTTGGCCCTCAGTAAAAAGTATAAGACAAAATGATGAAAAAAAAATAAGGTAATAACAAGATAATTAAGAAACAAAACCACTGATAAGAACACAAATGAAATCAAATAAATTAAGTAATAATCAATACACGTATCATAAATCTTCAGAATCTATCAATTTTCGTTACGTGTCGAGTCCAATTCCAACCGATAATTACCCTTTTCGGAGCCCCGGACAAAAAGTAAAATTGAATTGTTGGGAACCCCCGCCACTTCTAATTAGCGACTCGCAGTTATAAAAACATCGTATTTTTAATGGAGACATTATGCAAATCATATTCGATACTATTGGTTCTGTTGTCATTAAGAGGTGGGCTAGTGATTTAATTTTTCTTCTAATATATCTCATTTGCAATTGCAGCGCTTCTGAATTTTTTCATATTAATTTGACAGTGGCCAAGATTGTTGCTATAAAAATTCAGGTGTTTTGAAGTTAAGAGTCTTATGTTGGTGATTTTGGCAATACAAAATAGTGCAAAGATTTCCTTAATTGATAGAAATTCACAAAATCCAGATATAAAATTCAGAATTGTTATATTTCTGATTTTGGAACAGAAAGTAGGGTAAAAATTTCCCATAATTTGATAGATATTAGAAATTTTGCCATAAAATCCAGGGATATAAAATAGAAAAACAATCGAGAATCACATAGACACCCTAAAAAAGACCTGATTCGTCTGCCAGACATGTACACCATTGAAAAATAAATCAGGAATCACAAAAACACGAATCACAAACAAATAAAAAAACAGATTCATCTACCAGACATGTCCACTAATAAAAAAAAATCAGCAATCACAAACACAACCTAAAACAAAAAACCTGATTCATCTGCCAGACATGTCCACTATAAAAAAAAAAAAAATCTGCAATCACAAAAACAACCTAACAAAAAATTAAACCTTATTTACCTGCCAAACACGTTTACTACTAGAAAAAAATAAAAACAGGAATTACATTGAAACCAACAACCCCCCATTTAAGAAAAAAAAAAAAACTGATTCATCTGCCAGACATGTCCACTACTGAAAAAAATCATGAATCACGATGAAACCCCCCCCCCCCCCCCCCCCCCCACCCCAAAAAAGGAACCTGATTCGTCTGCAAGACATTACCCACCCCAACATCACTCAGGGAGCAAAAAAAAAAAAAAAAAAAAAAAAAAAAAAAACAAATAAACTCTACGAGAACTTTGAGAGAAGACTTATGAGATCTAATTACGAGGGTGTGATCAACTTTCGTATGGGAATCGAACTTTCGGACACGGGCAGTAATTCCTACGCCCAATTAGATCTCTGGAACCGACGGCGGGTGTGATTATTCACTGAAGTAATCAGCAGTAGAACTGGCTCGATCAACAGGAAAGATTTAGGGATTAGGGATTAATCGCTGTTTGCAATGAAAGAGAACACACTGGTGTAATGTATATATATATATATATATATTATATATATATATATATATATATATATATATATATATATATATATATATATATATATATAGAAATTATTCATTGGATGGAGTGAAACATCATATCTCTCTCTCTCCTCTCTCTCTCTCTCTCTCTCTCTCCTCTCTCTCTCTCTCTCTCAGGGCGTGTCACTGTGAGCGCTGATTAAAAAAAAATAAAAAACATTCTTGACGAAAAATGAACTGGCCTGATGAGGAGTATTACGCGGGATAGTTTATTATCGATATACTTTGACTTATATTTCTAATTATTACTTAAACGTTTTGCTTCCTGGTATCCCTATATACTATATATATATATATATATATATATATATAGATATATATATATATATATATAATATATATATATATATATATATATATATATATATATATATATATATATATATATATATATATATATATATATATATATAGCGATACCAGCAAGCAAACGTTTAAGTAATAATTAGAATATAAGTCAAAGTATATCGATGATAAACTATCCCACGTAATACTCCTACATCAGGCCAGTTCATTTTCGTCAAGAATCTTTTTATTTCTTTTTAATCAGCGCTCACAGTGACACGCCCTGAGAAAGAGAGAGAGAGAGAGAGAGAGAGAGAGAGAGAGAGAGAGAGAGAGAGAGAGAGATGATTGTTTCACTCCATCCAATGAATAATTCTAAGTAATATCTTAGTGGCCACAGATAAAACAGAAAAAACTACCTTGTTTTCCCTCTCTCTCTCTCTCTCTCTCTCTCTCTCTCTCTCTCTCTCTCTCTCTCTCCTCTGCAGAAGCTGAAATACAGCCAAACAATGAAAACATTCCTTTGATGATTATTATTACATGTCCACGCACCCATCTCATACTATTTTGCATTTTTCTTATCGTAATGAACTCACCATCAGTCTATTTGACAAGATTGTATATCAAGTCTCATAAATATTCCATATTTAATAATTAAAGACTACCTTCCACACTCTAAAAAACTTAATATAGTTTCTCTTTAATTATACATCACTGGTAAATTGTAGAATCATCAAAAGCAATTGCAACAAGGGTAGAACAAAATAATATGATTTTTTTAACTATGACGAGATCGTATCTTAATGTTTATATCAGAAATGTCTAAATTTTGTTACTTTCTGTGCCTCTTCTGATATTCATTTATTTATTAATGTGTGCCTCTATTTATTAATTATTCCTTTATTTATTTGTTTATTATAACATGGTGTCTTTCATCGTTTTCAGAAATGGTTCCATCTTACCATTTTGCTTTATTGTGCTAATTCTAATATACTATACTTACTTATTTGTTGTATATATTTTCTATTTATTTATTTCATCTATTTATTCATTTATTTATTCATTCATTCATTCATTAATAAAATCGTGTCTCACATCTGCTTCTTCCTGTGATAAAATCTGATATCTTTTTTTATTTATATTTTCATGTATTTATTTATCTATTCATTATATCTATGCATTTATTCATTATCATACTTACTATCATATTAACTTATTAATTTATTTATTCATTTGCCTATTTATTCATCGATTTCCATTTTCCTTAAATTATCTATTTTGACCTAGAGTCACACTACACATACACCACAAATTTATTTATCTATTCATTCTATTTATTCATGTAATTATTGTTATACTTAGAGTTATATGTATTTATTTATTTGTTTGTTTGTTTCTTCATTTATCTATTCATCATTTATTAATTTATTTTATCTATTTCCAGTTTGTCATTGTTTAAATCACTTTATTATTGATCCTAGTAGTTAGACTTATTCATTTATTATTTGTTTATCTATTATTTATTTCTAATTTCAGTTCCGATCATTTATTTTGACATACGTTTTTTATTAGACTTATTGCATTAGTTGTTATTCATTTATTCATTTCATTCATTTCTATTTATTATTTATATACCAGTTTCATTAAATCATATAACCTAGAGTTAGACTTATTCATTTATCTATTTATTCATTCATTTATCAATTTATATATTTATCTATAACCAATTTCATAAATCATTTACTTTTACTTAGTTAGACTTATTCATTTATCTATTTCATTCATTTATCTATTTATTTATTTACTATTTATTATTTATTTATTTATTTCCATTTTCATTAAATCTTTTATTTTTAACCTAGAGTTAGACTTATTAATTTATCATTTATTCATTATTTATCTTATATTTATCTATTTGTTTATTTATTTTATTTAAATTTATTTATTTATTTGTTTTTTCAAGTTTCATTAAATCATTTATTTTGACCTAGAGATAGATTATTATTTATATTTTATTCATTCATTTATCAATTTATTTATTTATTTATTACCAATTTCGTTAAAACATTTATTTTAACAAGGAGTTAGACTTATTAATTTATATATTTATTTATTTATTTATTTATTTATTTATTTTTATTTATTTATTTATTTACTTATTCATTTATTTCCAGTTTCATTAAATCATTTTATTTGTTTCTACCTAGACTTATTTATTTATTTCCATTATCTATATATTTATTTATTTATTATTTATTTATTTATTTAGTTTATTTATTTATTTATTTATTTATTTATTCATTTATCTATTTATTCATTTATTTATTTATTTATTTATTTATTTCCAGTTTCATTAAAACATTTATTGTGACCTAGAGTTAGACTCCCCATACACCACATAGGATTCAGCCGCTTTGCACA
>NC_061104.1:1212700-1225200 GCF_015104395.2 Macrobrachium nipponense
TGGGTATCGTCGTTACCGTCGTGGCGGTTTTATTGTGGTTTTGATATTCCGGTCGATCGCTCCGCCTCTAATTAAGGGGCGTGGGTATATACATTTTGAACGTAACTTAATTAAGCGACCCGGAAGCAGACTAATTAGTGTTTCCAGTCATTGATTGCAGTAGCATTTGAAGGAGTACGCTCTGGTGGCTTTGCAGTGTTCAGGGTATTTGAGGAAAGTTGTCTTACTTTTTTATTTTATTGTTTTTTTACAGTTGACAATTTAGCTATCTGAAAATCATCTAATCATTAATTTAGTTATGAATTATTTTTAATGACAATTTAGCTATCTGCACAAGTCTCTAAAATTTTTTAAGGACAATTTAGCTATCTGCACAAGTCATCTAATCTTTAATTTACTTAGTTTTCATTTTCATTTTTTATGGTGTTATGAATTATTTTTTAATGACAATTTAGCTATCTGCTCATGTCACCTGATTTTTTATTGTCTAATTTTTTTTATTTTAATTTTTATGGAAAGTTATGAATTATTTTTAATGACAATTTAGCTATCTGCTCAAGTCATCTAATTTTTAATTTACTTATTTTTCATTTTTATTTTTTATGAAAAGTTATGAAGGATTTTTTAAGGATAATTCACCCATCTGCAAATCATCTAATCATTCAGTTTACTTTTATTTAGCTCTCTGCACAAGTCAACTGAATTTTTCTTAATTTAATTTCCTTCCCATTTTTATTTTTTAATGGAAAGTTATAACTGAATTTGTTTTCAAATACACACACACACACACACACACACACACACACACACACACACACACACACACATATATATATATATATATATATATATATATATATATATATATATATATATATATATATATATATATATATGCATACATACATATTGAGTGTGTGTGTGTCCTTCTACAACTGAGGCCACGTAGACCCCATTATTAATTTCCCCCTGTCTAGACTTCACAAGACTATCCACTAAGAGAACAGTCAACTTTTATGGCTAAAATCTAAACCACTCAATTTTTTCCCCTTTATGGTAGAGAAAGATTACAGCCGCATTTCTCTGATCTTATCTCTCTTATTCTTTTCTCTTTTCCGTTCCACTGGGAACTATAATTCTTCAGTGTAGAAATTATTTTATTTCCATTTTTATTTTTAGGACAATAGTATACATCTTTATTCTCTAGATTTTTCTGGGGAGAGGATAATTGGGTTGATGTGGTCTGAATTCCCTCGGCAGACTTTTCCCTCTGCGTGGAGCTTTGAAGACGGGAAATCTATTATATTGTTTGTTTGTTTGTTTGTTTGTTTGAGCACAGTTTTGCTGACATAAAATTGCCTGACATATTCAGTCAAGTTTTGTTTCCTAATGTCACTATTTGTTTGAGAGTGGTTTAGTGACATACACATACCTAAAAATGTATATAGTAGTATACTTAACAGTTACAAACAAACATTTTCCTCAAAATATCATAAGCTCAACATTTACGAAAACGTTTAGTAATGTACTTACAGTTACAAACGTATAAATATTTTCATTAGAATATCACTGGCTCAACATTTACGAAAACGTTTATTAATGTACTTACAGTGAGAAACATATAAAACATATTCCTCAGAATATTATTGGCTCAACATTTACGAAGATGTTTAGCAACGTACTTACAGTTACAACCGAATAAACATATTCGTCATAATATCATTGGCTTAACATTTACGAAAACGTTTAGTAATGTACTTTTTGCTAACACACACACAGGCAAACATCATAACAAACGTATAAACATTTTCCTCAAAATATCACTGGCTCAACATTTACGAAAACGTTTAATAATGTACTTACATTTACAAACGTATAAACATATCCCTCAGAATATCACTGGCTTAACATTCACGAAAACGTTTTAGTAATCTACATACAGTTAGAAACATATACATTTTTCCTCAGAATATCACTGGTTTAACATTTACGAAAACGTTTTAGAAATGTACTTAGAATTATAAACGTATAAAATTCCACAGAATATAATTGGCTTAACTTTTACAAAAACGTTTAGCAATGTGCTTACAGTTACAAACGAATAAACATATTCATCAGAATATCATTGGCTTAACATTTACGAAAACGTTTAGTAATGTATATTTACTAACACACAGACACACACACACACACACACACACAGAGGCAAACATCATATTCCTCAGAATATCATTACAAACGTATATGACCTCCCAAATAACCGAGCAATTCTTAAAACTCCCTTAAACCTGTCTTGATGTATTTCCCCAAGAATATATTTCCACCTCCCCAATATATCACCGGGCTCTAATCTTGTCTTTAATCTTCTGAGATATTTCTCATTCGGAAGGCCTCAGAAAATCATTCCTCAGGCTCAGGGGGTCATTCATTAAGCGTTTTATCAGGGCAATCAACGTTCCACTGCTTAGGAGAGAGATAATGTATCGCTCTTAGTGACTACTACAACTCCAACACGGCCCTTCGCTGGCTTGGGAGTAATTTGTTCTTTTTTTCTCTTGAATATCTTGGACACACACATTATAATATATATATATAATATATATATATATATATATATATATATATATATATATATTATATATATATATATATATATATATATATAGTATATATATCTTATATATATATATATATATATATATATATGATATATATATATATATATATGTATATATGTATGTATGTATAAAATGGAAGAATAGAAAAACCCCTTAAACACAATTACAATTTATTTTTAATTTTTTGGGGGGAAGGAGAGTTTTTAAAATAACAAAATTAAATAATGGAAATTTTTATTCAGATTTCAAAATGTGAAAAATAAAGTGAAACTAATAACGATTTATTGTTATTTCTATTTTTTTAGAATGAGTATTTACATGGGGCATTACCCACGTACCGATTTTTGAAAAAAACCATGGCAAATGTAAAACCTTATCATTATTATTATTGTTATTTATTATTATTTATTATTATTATATTATTATTATTTTTATACAAAAGATCCTGCTCTACATTCTAAGGCGACCAGCAGTAACCAAGTTGCCATTATCAGACCCTCCAGTAACATAATCAAACGAACATTCCCTCTCCAATTCTCCTCTCATCTCCATCCGATCATTATCAACTAATTTCCCCACGAGAGAAACGTGCGAATAATTTGGGGAAATATTTTTCGCAAATTATTAGAGGAAATTATTTGAGCAAACTTTGTGCGCAAAATTATTGGGCAATGTTTTAAAACAATTTAATCGTGAAAGTAAATTATGCAGAATATTTCTGCAATTATTTTGCGCAAATTATTTGTGCAGTTAAATTGTGGAAATTATTTGGGGAGATTTTTTACGCAAATTATTTGTGCAAAATGTTTTCGCAATTATTTTGCCCAAATTATTTGTGGTTCAAATTATTTGGGCAATTTTTTACGCAAATTTATTTGCGCAGTTTAACTGTGAAAAATGTTTTCGCAATTATTTTGCGCAAATCATTTGTGTAATTAAATTGTACAAATTATTTGAGGAATATTTCTGGCAAATTATTTTAGCAATTATATCGTGCAACTTATTTGCCAATTTTTTGGCAAAATATTTGTGCAATTATATAGTGCAAATTATTTACCCATTTTTTGGCAAAATACTTGTGCAATTATATTGTGCAAATTATTTGGGCAAAATATTTTTACGCAAATTATTTGTGCAATTAAATTGTGCAGATTATTTGTGTAAGTAAATCATGGAAAATATTTGGTCCAATTTTTTTCTCTTGCAAATCATCTGGGCAAATCATCAGTGCAAATAATTTTGGGGGAAATGCTTTGGGAACTTAATCCAGACACCTCCTCAATATTCTCGCCTGGCTGCCGTCCCTCTTCTCGCCTCTGTTCGTCAATTTGGATCACGACCGACCGCCAGAACAAAATGTTCGGCTAATTTCTCCGGACCCCTTTCGTCCGAATTTCCGCGCAGTTCGTCTCGCCCTCGTTACCAATTACCTTTTTTTTTCTCTCTCTTTCTCTCTCTCTCTTTCTCTTTTTTTTTAAACTTACATCATTAGCCACCTCCGTGTTATTGGCCAACTTTATAATGAATTTCTCAAGGCGACGTGAGGGAATATAATGAGGTGACATGAGGCTATTGTTATTATTTTTTTTATTAATATTTTTTTTAATGGTGGTGTGCGAGTCATTGTTACTCAGTTTGAGTTGATATATATTCATTTATTGGTTCTCCAAGGTGACACGAGGATCTGAATATGTCACAATATTGTTATTATTATTATTATTATTATTATTAAGTTATTCTTTGTCAATAATGCTTATCATTTAATGGCCTTATTATTGTTATTATTATTAAGTCTTTCTTTGTCAATAATACTTACTTTTTAATGGCATTATTATTATTATTATTATTATTATTATTATTATTATTATTATTATTATTATTATTATTAAGCCATTCTTTGTCATATTACTTACATTTTAATGGCATTATTGTTATTATCATCGTTATTATCATTGTTGTTGTTGTTTTTCTTGCTGTTGTTGTTATGATTCTCCTTGTTATAATACTTATCTTTTAATAGCATATTATTATTATTATTATTATCATTCAAAGAAACCTCATAATCACATGAGTTCAATAAAGTAAAATGGAAAGTAAATCCACAGTAGTATGTCTGATCTGTTATTTAAAATACAAAGCAGAGAGCTTTCGAAGACCTGCACGGTCCTCCTTGTCAATCTCTTGACAAGGAGGACCGTGCAGGTCTTCGAAAGCTCTCTGCTTTGTATTTTAAATAACAGATCAGGGACATACTACTGTGGATTTACTTTTCCATATTATATTATTATTATTATTATTATTATTATTATTATTATTATTATTATTATTATTATTATTATTATTAATCATTCTCTGTCAATAACACTTATCTTTTAATGGCATTATCATTATTATCATTATTATCAAGTCATTCTTTGTAAATAACACTTATCTTTTAATGGCATTATTATTATTATTATTATTATTATTATTATTATTATTATTATTATTATTATTATTATTATTATTATTATTATTATTATCATTATTATTATCATTCCTCTATTCCTCTACAGTCACTCTTTTTAAGAGCTCTCGTCAGGGCAATCGACGAAGTATTAAATATGTGCTCAGGATGCAAATGATTATAACATTATCCTAATACCCATTTTAGCATCAGCCATTAATTAAGCTGTAGGGTGCACCAGACAGGGTTTACTTAGGAAAAATATCATCTATAATCAACCTGAATTATTTGGAACATCTAGATGAAGTCTGGTGAGCATAAACTCTTGTAGGTAATTATTGGTTTGGGGAAAGGTCAGGGAAAATAATCTGGCTAAACAGTAAATGTTATGTTCTGATTAAAGCAGTTTTTTTTTATTTGGATGTATTTTTTTTTACTAAATATTTTCAATTACAAATGGGTCATCTTAAAGGTGGTAGTACCATGTTATCTATCGGCTGTGTTCTGTTTAAATAATTTTTTCATTTTTAAATTTTTTTTTATATTGATGTATTTTATCTTTAAATATTTTCAATTACAAATAGGCCATCTTAAAGGTGGTTAATACAATGTCATCGTTTGTGTTCTGTTTCAATACTTTTTTAATTTTTTTTATTTTTTTTTATGTATATTATCTTTAAATATTTTCAATTACAAATAGGGTCATCTTTAAGGGTTGGTTAGTAACAAAAGAATGTCCCATCGGTTGTGTTTTCTCCTTTAAATAATTTTTTTTAATTCTTTTAATATAGATCTGGTGTATTGTTTTAATTCTTTAAATATTGTCATTTAAAAATGGGTCAGCTTAAAGGTGGTTAGTACAATGTCATCTGTTGTCTTCATTTTAAATCAGTTTTTTAATTCTTTAAATTTTCTTATTTTGATATACTTTTTTATTAAATATTTTCCATAACAAATGGGTCATCTTAAAGGTAGTAGTACCATGTCATCGGTGTCTTCAGTTTAAATCAGTTTTTTAATTTTTGTAATCTTCTTATTTTGATGTACTTTTTTATTAAATATTTTCAATTACAAATGGGTCATCTTAAAGGTGGCAGGGCAATGTCATCGGTTGTGTTCTGTTTAAATACTTTTTTATTTTTTTATTTTTTTTTTTATTTTGATGTATATTATCTTTAAATATTTTCAATTACAAATAGGTCATCTTAAAGGTTGTAGTATAATGTCATCGGCTGTGTTCCGTTTAAATACTTTTTTATTTTTTATTTTTTTATTTTGATGTATTTTATCTTTAAATATTTTCAATTACAAATAGGTCATCTTAAAGGTTGCAGTATAATGTTACCAGCTGCGTTCTGATTAAATCAGTTACTTTCTTGATCTGATGGGTTATTTTTAATCAAACATTTAAAATTACAAATGGGTCAATATAAAGGGGATGGTACATTGTCACGGTCGGTGGTACACTTCACATTAGCAACTTGGTTTCAAAATAAGTCTATACCTTCGCTACTGGATCTGAACCATTCGGGATTTAAACTGTATAGTGACTGTTTAATTTATAAATAAACCCAACACTTTTAGTTTTCTGTAAAAGAAAACTATTGTTCCGTCTTTGTTTATCTGTTCGTCCTAGATCATACAAACTACCGAGGCTAGAAGGCTGCAAATTGGTATGTTCATTACCCACCCTCCAGTCGTCAAACATGCCAAATTGCAGCCCTCTACCCTCAGTGGGTTCTATTTTATTTAGTTTAAAGTTAGTCATAAACGTACACCTGGCAGGGATTTAGGTACCAACCGCATAGGCCTAACTGTGGTTGAGTTTCATGGGCCGCGGATAAGTTTACTTGTTAATTTTTTGTATAAATTATGAAATCAGCTGTTACTCCCATTTAGAATTTTAGATTTACATATATTATATTTTTCTATCAAGTAACAAATCACATAAATCTAGAATTGTATTAATTATTTCCATAATTATATATGTCAGACATTCTTAATGGTATTACCAAGGCGATAATACACGGCACTTCATGAATGAATATACAATCAAAATCTATTTAATGAAACACAATATACACTAATCCAACTTTCCAAAGGAACCATTATTACTGGCCTAGTGAGTTCATTCACCTTTCAACAAGACATTTTCCAGAAAAAAATAAAGGAATTCTGCAATTGAAATCATCTTTTTCCCCTCGCAATATCTTCCAAGGAACTCACACGATCTTTCTTCCTTGCAGATGAAGAGTGTCTTTAGCTGACAAGAATAATGGACGTTCCAACAATGCTCATCTTGTTTCTCCATTTTCTGTTACATTCGGGTAAGTGCTTTTCTTTTGGACAAGTTTCTTAGAGCTCTAATGTACTTTTTTGAGGAGGACTTTCTTAAAGTTACTCAACATGGCTATAAAAATGATCTGCACATTTCTGCTAGAGACTCAGCTGAATAGAAATGAAGAGGAGTAACTAAGAGTTTTATCCTAATGTCGAATAAAAACAAAAATCATAATAGATTGTCTTCAATAAAACAGACTTGAGGAATTATGAAATCTTGATTGAGTGTCATCATTTCATTCTTCAGATTAAACTTGGGAAATAATGAAGAGTTTCTCACTGTCATTTAGTCAAATTGGAAAAATATGATGGTATGTTAAAATATAATCTTGTCTTGTTTGGTATACCTTTCGAATATGGTCTCTCTCTCTCTCTCTCTCTCTCTCTACTGGTCCTCGTCTCTCTCTTCTCTCCCCTCCCGTTTCTCTCTCTCTCTCTCTCTCTATATATATTATATATATATATATATATATATATAATATATATAGTATGTATAGTATATATATATATATATATATATATATATATACATATATATATATATATATATATATATATATATATATATATGTATATCATATCTGATATATATATATATATATATATCTCAAAATATAATATATATATCTATATATATATACATATATATATATATTATATATATATATATATATAATATATATATATATATATCGTATATGTATATATATATAATATATATATATATATATATATATAGTATATATATATATTATATACCTATATATATATATATAGAGAGAGAGAGAGAGAGAGAGAGAGAGACGAGAGAGAAAGAGACGAGAGGAGAGAGACGAGAGAGAGAGAGGGGAGAGCGCAAGTCCTAACAGAGCAGAGCAGAGCAAGAGCAGAGCAGAGAAGAGCAGGCTTTGATCTCCATGGCATTTCACCCTCAGGATTTCCAATGTCTCTGTTTAGACAGACGTGGGATGTCCACCTCTCCTTTGTACCTCACTGAATCACTTACTCTCCTGTTTATGAAGTTACTCTACCTCCCTCGTTCTTAGTCGTCTTTGATATTCTGATGAGAGTGGTATATTTTTTTTTTTGTGAGTGTGAGTTTTTTAGGGAATATATATTTTTTTATCTATAAAATACTAGATGTTTTTTTTATGAGATCCTTTTTCTGTGAACCTTTTGTGTGTTTCATAGAATGGTTATATTTTGAAATTGATTACTTTATAAATATATATATTTTTGAATCAGAGAGCTATTTCGTATTTGTTTATCTTATTGGCATCTTATCTAAAGGTTTAAACTGCATTGCAAATATTATTATTAAATCTTATTATTATTCTGTGGTAGTTTTGACACAATTTATATATATATATATCTATATTAGATATATATATATATATATATATATATATATATATATTATATATATATAATATATGTATGTATGTATGTATGTATGTATGTATGTATGTATGTATGTACATGCAGAAGCTAGGTACTATGTCGTACCTCTAAGTAAATGGGAATACAATCCACATTGAAGTAAAATCCTTCTGTAGTTTTATAAAATATATATATATTTTATAAATACATATAAATATATTATATATTTTATAAACCTACAGAATGATTTTACATCATTGTGGATTGTATCCCCATATATATACATTATATATATATACATACATACATACACACACACACACACAACACACACACACACACAATAACCACTGCACTGCCAATACTACGTAATTAGCAGCATAACAAACCCATCTCTTCCATTTGGCATAAAGCGAATCTTGGTAGAATTCTCGTTCTGCAATACAATGGCAATACGAATATTGGCCACCCATTCCTTCCTCGCTTCACCCTTAGTACTGTCGGCTTTAAGCCAAATTTGGTGGTGTTTACTGGTCGGTTGTGGCATTATTTACGTTCATTTATTGTCATTCTTATTTTTACCCACGTTTTCGCTTGTGGTTGTTATTTAGGTAGGGAGTTAATTGTTTTTTTTATTTATTTATTTTGTTTTGTAAATGCAGTTACAGATCACTAATTGATTGATTGCTTTCTATCTTTTATTTATTTTATTTGTAGATGCTGTTACAGATTATTAATTAATTGATTTATTTTTATTTTTTATTTATTTTGCTTTGTAAATCCTGTTACAGATCACTAATTAATTAATTTATTTTAATTTTTTATTTATTTTGCTTTGTAAGTCCTGTTACAGATCACTAATTGATTGATTTATTTTCATTTTTTATTTATATTGCTTTGTAAATCCTGTTACAGATCATTAATTAATTCATTTATTTTTCATTTTTTTGTATTTTATGTAATTCGCGAGGAAAATAGAATCTATGTAACAAATATGATGTATATATAATATTAAATAATATATATATTATATTATGATATATAATATATATATATATATATATTATAGTGATATGTTTACACACATCTTTGCACGTGTGTGTGTGTGGTATGTTGGTTTTATAATGAATCGTATCATCACTTACAGCAAAAATAACGCAAAACCTAAAAAAAAAAAATGGCTACATAATCACTCAAAACCTCTAAAAAAAACAAAAAACACCCCCAACGACGCTAAATTCCTAATAAGAAAACACACCGATGGAAATACGCAAAAACATCTAAAAAAAAAATCCCCAAAAGCAGGCAAGAACGCCTATCCAAACAGCTGAAAGTACGAAAAACATCTCAAAACTAAAAAAAAAAAAAAATACTGCCAAAAAATCCACACAAACTTAAAAAAAAAAAAACTTCCCCCTAACAGCAGAAAGATCTCTTTAAAAATAGCCCCCCAAAATACGTAACAAACTAAAAACATAAAAAGCCTTGCCAGAAAATCACGCAACACCCCCCCCCCCCCCCCACCAAAAAATTCACCAAAATCCTCTAAAAAAAAAAACAATACATAATTGTGCAAATCACTAAAAAAAAGGCCAAAACTGTTCACGTAAAACCTCGAAAAAAGCCCCCCCACCAAAAAAAAAAAATCCCACCATCACTCTAAAAAAATAAAGGCCAAAAAGCAGCAAAAACAAAAAATAAACGATTAAATAAATAAAAAAGGAAAAATGAAAGATAAGAAAAAAAACTACCCCACCACTTTTATGCTTCCCATCGCTGGTGTATAATCGCTCCTAATCTGCGACAGAGTCATTTCATCAGAACTTGTTGGAGTCTTCGCCTCGTTAAGATAATAAATGTCTGAGGCTTTCCCTACCCCCGTCTAACCCCCCGCCCCGCCCCCCCTGTGTGCTAAACTTCACAACGGTGCATGATGCCACTTTTCATGCAATGTTGCAGCGTCATGCATGTAGTTGCATGTTGCTGCTGCTATTTTGCAGGTGGGAGAAATGACAGGATGCAATTAATTTTTCACGTGGACTCATCGTTCAGTTTGTTTGTGTTTTCTTGCTTGATTTGTTGGTTTTTTCTGGTGAGTTTTTTATATATTTTTTTTTTTTTTATTTTTTTGTTGAAGGACTTTCGGTAATGATAATCATTAAAATAATTGTAGTAGTAGTAGTAGTAGTAGTAGTAGTAGTAGTAGTAGTAGTAAGTAGTAATAATAATAATAATAATAATAATAATAATAATAATAATAATAATAATATTATTATTTATTATTATTATTATTATTATTATTATTATTATTATTATAATTGCTGCTGTAACCTGTGGTGTTATAACACTTGCACACCAACACTAATGAACAAAACCAATATATTTATATTGTTATATCAAATATTCATTTCCATTGCCTTATAATAAGACAAGCTAATCACTTTGCATAAAAAAAACATTACAAATAAATAGAAGAAATACAAACAACTATAAATATTTCATCTGGATCACATACCCATTCAACGCCCGAAACATACCCAGTGGTATAGACCCATCCCCTCCCTCCTACCCCACTATTCCCCTCCCCTATATAAACCCCTCCACGCCCCCCTGTATGGAGAAACACGTAATGGCAGACGCACATAAGATATCGTTCCCCAGAGTCCACTATACTTCCTGGGGTGGGTAACTCCCGTTTTGTCCCCCCTACGTTATTTGGGGTGGATGCAGGGGCTGCTGCTTTATAGTCTACAGAGAGAGAGAGAGAGAGAGAGAGAGAGAGAGAGAGAGAGAGAGAGAGAGATGGGTGGAACAAATAGCCGAAGTGAAACGGGGGAGAGTTTATGGGTCGTTGTCTTTGCTAGTCACAGAATATTTCAAGCCTCTCTTGATGGCTTTGGTCAATGGTGCAGTGTGTCGGGCGATATGATTCGTGTCTGTTGTTTTTTTTAGAATTAAAGAAGGAAGAAGGGTTTTGTGGGCGTATCTGTGCGTGTGTAAGGATACAGACATACACACATACACACACGGATATAATACATACTTACACATATACATACACAAACATATATGCATATATATAATATATTTCATGAATATATATGTATATATAATTGTATGTGTTTTATATATATATATATATATAATATACATATGTGCGCGTGTGTACGTGCGTGTGTGTGCTTGCAAAATACAGCATTCAGATCACGTAGTAGATAAAAAAAACTCATGGATTTTATTTTCGCAATGCAACCTTGCCATTGCAACAAAAACATGTTAGCATGTTCCCGGCTCCGTTTTGCAATCGATTCTACTTCGGCTTTTTCAGGGGGATTGGGGGGGGGGAGGGGGGAGAAGGGGGGAATGTTCCTTGTTAGTGATCCATACTTCGTTTATGCAACATGCAACATGCACAACTTCACGGCGATTAATGGAAGGGTGGGTGGGTGGATGGGGGGGAAGGGTAGGGTGGTGGCGTAGCCAGCACTTGATCAGGCATTACTCAAGTGATAATTATGCATTGTGTGAAATAAAAAAAAATAAATTTAATATTTTGTTTTGTAGACTTATAACCGTTCTTTTTTCAAGGGGCATGAATTGTTGGCTGATATTATGCAGTGATAATTATATATCATGTGAAATATTTCATATATGTAATTTCTCTTTTTTTTTATGGTAGACTTGTAACCGTCCATTTTTTAAGGGACGTGACTTCT
>NC_061104.1:1230200-1235200 GCF_015104395.2 Macrobrachium nipponense
TGCAGACAGCCAAGCTGTCAGACAGACGCAGACGAGATTAGAAGCGAGACCACATTACATCCTCTCCACTTCACCGCCGGCGGTCAAAGTAAACAAACACACGAGACACATTTTCGTCAGACGTTTAATTGCCTTGGATGTCGAATGTCCCTTGAGGAATGTCCAGGGAACTGAGGAATCTTTTACCTGGGCGGACCCTCCCTCCCTCCCTCCCTCCCTCCCTCCCTCCTTACTCCTCCTTCGTATTGATTGCACTTCCTGCAGTGGTTTCGACATCAAATATGTATACGGGGACTTTTTTATTATTTCTTGCTCTGGTGAAGGCTGATTCAGAGTGCTGCGAGAAGGGGTTGTTTTTTCTTTAAATAAAAAAACGTAAGGGGCTGTTTTTTCTTTCTATAAAAAACGTAAGGGGTTGTTTTTCCTTCATATAAAAAATGTAAGGGTTTTTTTCTTTATGAAAAAAATGTAAGGGGTTGTTTTCCTTTATGAAAAAATGTAAGGGGTTGTTTTTCTTTATGGGAAAATGTAAGGGGTTGTTTTTATGAAAAAATATAAGGGCTTGTTTTTCTTTATGAGGAAATGCAAGAGGTTGTTTTTCTTTATATAAAAAAGTAAAGGGTTGTTTTTCTTTATGAGAAAATGTAAGGGGTTGTTTTTCTTTATATAAAAATGTAAGGGTTGGTTATACTTTCTATAAAAAATGTAAGGTTTTTTCTTTATGAAAAAATGAAAGGGGTTGTTTTTCTTTATTTAAAAAATGTAAGGGGTTGTTTTCGTTTATGAAAAAATGTAAGGCGTTGTTTCCCTTTATGAAAAAATGTAAGGGGTAGTTTTTCTTTATGGAAAAATGTAAGGGGTTGTTTTACTTAATGAAAAAATGTAAGGGTTTCTTTCTTTATGAAATAAGTATGGGGTTGTTTTTCTTTATATAAAAATGTAAGGGGTTGTTTTTCTTTATGAAAAAAGCAAGGGGTTGTTTTTCTTATATAAAAAATGTAAGGGGTTGTTTTTCTTTATGAAAAAAGCAAGGGGTTGTTTTTCTTTATATAAAAAATGTAAGGGGTTATTTTTCATTACGAAAAAAAATGTAAGGGTTGTTTTTATTTATATATAAAAATGTAAGAGGTTGTTTTTCTTTATATAATAATGTAAGGGGTTGGGTTGTTTTTCTTTATTAAAAAAATGTAAGCCTCTGTCGTTTCACAATTCTTCCAACACGATGGGTAGGGTACGCTTCCGTACAGTTATTAGAGAAATTGTTAATTCCGAATAATGGCGGGTGTTTGTTCGCGAGACTATTGTGCATATTTGTGAGTTGCTTTTTGTATGATATTACTTGTTTATGTTGCGTCAGTCTGGACTGAATATATTACACAATAGGTATAATATACATATAATACAATGTACTAACTACAATTTTTATTTAAGAGTATACTATTAAAATATAACGTCATGGTCTTTTTTCAATGACCGACATCTATTTTCTCTCTCTCTCTCTCTCTCTCTCTCTCTCTCTCTCTCTCTCTTCTCCTCTCCTCAATGGTCCCGGTCTCTCTCTCTCTCGCATCTCTCTCTCTCTCCTCTCTCTCTCTCTCTCAAATATTATGGAAAAGTTGGATTTTTTAATGTCAGAATTTCTGGAATGAAAAAAAGAACAACATACCAGAACAGGAAAGAGACATGGGAAAATCCTTATTATTACCAATATTAAATGAAGGAGAAAACACGCAAACCATCATAGTGATGAATGCGCAGGGTTTAGTTACGAGTAACTCAAAAAGAAAAATAGAGTACTTAAAAGAACTAACCCAAATTGAAAAAGAAAATAGATATAATGAATACAAGTGAAACCTGGTATTCCCAAGAGACTGGGAATGATGATCAAATAAAAGGGTTCCAAACTTATAGATCAGATAGAAAAAATAGGAATCAAGGGGGACCCGCAATATATGGGAAAGACAAAAAACAAGGAAAAATATATGAGAAATATAGTAACTCAGAATGTGAACTAATAGCGGTAGAATTTGAATCTGAAAAATTAATGAACATAGTAATATATAGACCTCCTAATACTAAAGAGTTTGACTTAATAATAGAAAAATTGGATAATATATGTAGAAATCACAAGGACTGGACTATTCTCCTATCTGGAGACTTCAACTTTCCTTTCGTAGACTGGAAAGAACGAATAGGAGAATGTGGTTGTACTTATACATATAAAAAAAGAGAATAATAGTAGTGCAGAAGATAAGAGGCAATTCGAAAAGCTATTAGATATGCTACTAGAATACAACATTCAACAAATAAATCACCTGCCAACAAGAAAGGAAAATACTTTAGACCTAGTATTTGTGAAAGAGATGAATTATGTTAAAGAAATAATAGTTTATAATGCGAGTATTTCAGACTATAATGTCATAGAATTAACAGTCCATTCCAAAGCAAGTGAAAACAGAGATAAGCAAGAAATGAAAAAGTGGGAAGGATATGGAAAATACAACTTCTACAGCAAAAATATAAAATGGTCAGAAATAAATGAAGAATTAAACAAAGATTGGGATAACATTTTCGTAAGTGATGACATAAGGGTAAATACGGAGATATTATATAAATATTAGAGAAAATAGTGGATAAATATATACCGAAGAAGAAAAGTAAACATCATTCATGAATACCAAGAGACAGAAGGATCTTGTTCCAGAAAATCAGAAAGTGGAAAAAAGGTCTTGCAAAAGAAAAAAATGCATGGAAAGTTATAGAACTAAAAAGTAAGATAGAAAATGCACAACAAAAGATTATACAATCAAAAGAAAATGAAAAACGGGACTTGGAAGAAAAGACCCGAATAAATATCAAGCAAAACCCCAAACTATTATACTCATACGCGAAAAAGATGAATAAAAGAAGAATAGAAATAGGCCCTCTAAGAATTGAAGGAGAATCACGAATGAAAAAAAAGGAAATTTGCAACATATTGGCAGAACGATATAAGAGAGAATTCACCCCTAGAAATAGATAATGAAGACAATGATATAGAAGTAAGGGACGAAAATAGTGAATATTTAGCTGACATAGATATTAATGAAGCTGATATTGTGCAGGCTATTAATGAAATTAAAAATGGAGCTGCAGCAGCGCCTGATGGTGTCCCTGCTATTTTGTTAAAGAAAGTAGTTCATTCTATCGCAAAGCCACTTGCAATATTATTAAGACAAAGTGTAGATACAGGCAAGATTTATGATGAGCACAAATTAGCATATATTACCCCTACTTTCAAAAGTGGATCAAGACTAGAGGCAAGTAATTATAGGCCTGTGAGTCTAACATCACATATTATGAAAGTGTATGAAAGGGTAATGAAGAAAAATATTATGAAACATTTAATAAAAAATCATTTGTTTAATATAGGGACCAACATGGTTTCGTACCCGGAAAAAGTACACAAACCCAACTGTTAGTCCACCGTGAGAACATATTCAAAAATATGAAAAGCGGAAATGAAACAAATGTGGTTTATCTAGACTTTGCAAAAGCTTTTGACAAGGTAGACCATAATATATTAGCGAAGAAAATTAGAAAACACAATATCGTGGATAAAGTAGGAAGATGGTTAAAAGAATTTTTACACAACAGAAAACAGATAGTTATTGCAAACGATGAGAAATCGGATGAAGCCAAGGTAATATCCGGTGTGCCAGAAGGTACGGTGTTAGCTGCAATACGGTTTGTTATTATGATTGAAGACATAGACAGTAATGTTAAGGATTCGGTAGTGAGTAGTTTCGCCGATGACACAAGAATAAGTAGAGAAATTACTTGTGATAAAGATAGGAACGCTCTACAAAGAGACCATAACAAAGTATATGATTGGGCAGAGGTAAATAGGATGGTATTTAACTCTGATAAATTGGAATCAATAAACTATGGAGACAGAGAAGGAAAGCTATATGCATATAGGGGACCTAATAATGAGACAATCACAAATAAGGAAGCAGTTAAAGACCTTGGTGTGATGATGAATAGGAACATGTTATGCAATGATCAAATAGTAATTCTATTGGCAAAATGTAAAGCAAAAATGGGAATGTTGTTACGGCACTTCAAAAAAAGAAAAGCTGAACACATGCTTATGCTTTATAAAACATATGTTCGTAGTCCACTTGAATATTGCAATATGATATGGTACCCACACTATCAAAAGGATACTGCACAAATAGAGAGTGTACAAAGGTCCTTTACAGCTAGAATAGAAGAAGTTAAGGACCTTGACTACTGGGAAAGACTACATTCCTTAAAATTATATAGTCTAGAAAGGAGAAGAGAATGCTACATGATAATTCAGGCATGGAAACAGATAGAAGGAATAGCAGAAAACATCATGGAACTAAAAATATCAGAAAGAGCAAACAGAGGTAGATTAATAGTACCCAAAACTATACTAGGAAAAATAAGGAAAGCACACAGGACATTAATCCACTACGCACCAGCATCGATAATGCAGCGTCTATTCAATGTGTTGCCAGCTCGTCTGAGGAATATATCAGGAGTGAGCGTAGATGTGTTTAAGAATAAGCTCGACAAATATCTAAACTGCATCCCAGACCATCCAAGATTGGAAGATGCAAAATATACCGGAAGATGTACTAGCAACTCTCTGGTAGACATTAGAGGTGCCTCACACTGAGGGACCTGGGGCAACCCGAACAAAATGTAAGGTCTGTAAGGTAAGGTCTCTCTCGTTCGTACTTGCATGGATATTTATGTCATCAGGTATTCAATACTTTAGAGTCATCATTCTAACTTATACTTTCGATATATAAATCTATAAATTATATTTTGATCACAACCAGTGATTTGCAACCGAAAAGCACCTTAACATTGCATAGTTTAAACGATTAAAAGTACAGAATTCTCGTTTATTTTCAGAACATTACTTGCGTTTGAGAGAATTCCGTGACGCAAGATTCTTAGAATGATAAAAATGACACAAGTAGTAA
>NC_061104.1:1250200-1260200 GCF_015104395.2 Macrobrachium nipponense
GCAATGACACAATTTTAAAGGCGAAATACCTATACTGGAATCGTAAACACAATGAGTTTGTATATAAGACTAAAGCAGATGTATTAGTTTGTTTAAAAAAATGCTCTGCATTTACTGTTTTGTATCTCAAGTTTTATATAGATCAATTTCGTTATATTTTCTCATTTTGTTCCCCTCGTTATGGTTTTACTTATTGATTTTAAGTCTAAAAATTCAATATCTGGAATTTTATACTTCCTGTTAAATTTTATGTTTTTACAACAATTAGATTCTTGGCCACATCTTGTTTTCCTTAATGAAACCATCAATATTTCATAAAATCAAAACGTACCAACTTCAATTTTGATCAAATCAAACCAATTTCAGTTTCGATCAAAACAAATCAACTTCAGTTTCAATCAAAACCTACCAACTACAATTTGGACCAAGAGAAACAAACTTCAATTTGAATAAAAACAAACCAACTTCAACTTCTGTCAAAACAAACCAGTTTCAATTTCTGTCAAAGCAAACCAACTTCAATTTCAGTCCAAATATACCAACGTCAATGTGGATCGAAACAAACCAACTTCAATTTGAATAAATACAAACTAACTTCAACGAGTATCAAACAAACCAACTTCAATTTCGATAAAAAAAACAACTCCTATTTGAATAAGAACAAATCAACTTCAATTTGGTTCAAAACAAACCAACTTCTATTTCGATAAAAAAAACTTCAATTTCGATCAAAACAAACCAGCTGCAATTTCGATAAAAAAACAACTTCAATTTCGATCAAAACAAACCAACTTCAATTTCGATCAAAACAAACCAACTTCAGTTTCGATCAACACAAACCAACTCCAATTTGAATAAGTACAAACCAACTTCAATTTGAATCAAAACAAACCAACTTTAATTTAATCCAAACAATTCTCGGTTTTAGTGTCAAACAGCATTTTTTTCAGGTCCCTCCCCAACCCAGGAAAAAAATGCGAAACTATCTCACAACTACGAATTTCATATCCCCTACTTTGTGCAGCTCCATAAAGGCATATCTGGATGCTTTACGTGAGGAGCGCAGCTCTGGAGCAAAAGTTATTGAGATCAAATGATGTTAAACTTTGTGAGGAAAGTTAGGAATTACTGTGTGAAAGTTTTATTTTTTTTTTTTTTAGCCCTCCTCCTTCATATGGAAAAATTCCTTTGCAATTCTAGCAGGTCTCTGAAGCTGGTATTTCTCGTTTGCCTTTTAGAGCTTATGAGATTTTTGTCATATGATTTTTATTATTTTTTATTTTATTATTTCATTTAAAACTATTTTTGTTGTTGTTTTTTTTTTTTTTTTTTGACATGGCGAAAAACTCCTAGATATTTTTTGGTTTGAGGGTAACTAATTGCATTTCGTTTTTAGTTTTATATATATAATATATATATATATATATATATATATATATATATATATATATATATATATATACACATTTACACACACACACATATATATATATAGTATAGATATATATATATATATATATATATATATATATATATATATATATATATATATATATATATATACACATTTACATAGATATATATATATATATATCTATATATATATAATATATTATATATATATAATATATATATATATATATATATATATATATATATATATATATATATGTGTATATCTATATATATATATATATATATATATATATATATATATATATATATATATATATAATATATATATATATATATATATATATACTATATATATATATATATATATATATATATATATAATATATATATATATATATATATATATATATATATATATATATACTATATATATATATATATTATATATATATATATATATATATATATATATATATATATATATAATATATACAGTGGACCCCCTGTATTCGCAGTATTTTTTCTATGATAAATATCCACAAATTCCTGGGTTTTTTTATGAATTTCATCAGAAAATGCACTTTTTGTGATAAAACTATTAAAAAAACCAAGTAGAACATTTTTAGTGGTTTTTCTTGAGTTTTAACTAACAAAACAGCTGTTTTTAGCATTTATAGGGTTCAAAACATTCGCGGGTTTTTAACTATTCACTGGGGGTCTGGTACGCATCCCCGCGAATACGGGGGACCACTGTATATATATATATATATAATATATATATATATATATATATATATATATATATATATATATATATATATAATATTTATATATATATATATAGATATATTAGATATATATATATATTATATCTACACACAAATATATGTCTCACCTTTAGATCTTCCGCTCTCTTCTTCTCGACAAAAAAAAAAATGTTGAGAAACCAGATATAAATATCTTTCCTCTTCCCGGTGAGGAAAGAGGTTCAAAGAAAGCCTACTTCTTTGAGGAGCCATAAATACAGGCATCCTTTGTTACTTTGCTTTGTTTGTTCTGCAGGGCGGTCGACTCGTGTGTGGCATTGGGTCTTATCGTTACCCATAGTCCTGATAAAGGTTCAGGGAATTTTTGGTTTTGTTTTGTTCAATCTCCACAAAACAACTTTATTATTGCCTCTTCGCTTATTCGGGGAGTAAGCCTACAAACAACTACTTTGTTGTTGTTGTTGTTGTTCTTGCTGTTGTAGGTGTTGTTAGGGGTTGGGAAGGTCTAACAAGGTCTGAAAAAGGTGTTTTGCGTTGATTAAAAAATACAGGAATTTTAGGATAGGCTATTTATGATTTATTTATTCCAATGAAAATGCAAAAAAATATTGTATACATATTAAACAGTGCAGAACAACTATTTCTAATAAAATACCGTATTTAATTTTAATTTTCGTTGCTGAAACAAAGCTCTATTTGACCGTAGATTTTAGCACGTGTCGTGAGCATATATTAGAATACATTATATATTTAAATGCTCATTATTATAACAATATAAATTATAACATATTAATTATATAACATTATTCTACTATTAATGATCTTAATTAAATCATTGCCTCCTTGCAGTGTGGTTCAGTGGTTATCAAACCCGGGTTAATTGCAAAATACACGCGATCAATCCCTTGGCTGGGCTGGAGGCGGGGGGGTGGGGGGTGGGGGCGGTGGGGGAAGAGATTTATTGATGTCAGTTTTTCCGCATCATACAGTTGAATTGGCATTATACATTGGAGTAATAATAAAATAATAATAATGAAAAAGCCGCAAAGCCAAGATATACTATAATTATATATATATATATATATAGATATATATATATATATATATATATATATATATATATATATATATATATATATATATATATATATATATATATATATATATATATATATATATATGTGTGTGTGTGTGTGTGTGTGTGTGTGTACATGCGTACGTACACATACAATGCTCTTTTTATAGTCCACCTGTTTAGGAAAGAACCTCAATAAAAACGGAAAACCAACGTAAAAAATAACAAACTTGCAATTGCCAGCCCGATATCTCGTACCTTTTACAGAACACTTTTTCATAATCATAAAAAAAAAAATTGGTAAAGACACCGGAAAAAAATATTTATCCAAGAGAGAAAAAGATCAATGGAAGACAAAAAACCAAGGGTCTTCTTTTGATGATACTCGAAGTGGGTATCTGGCGTTTTGTCGTCTGTTTGTTTTTCTGTTTTATTTTTGTCAGGAATTTCTGCTTTTTTTGTCAGAAAATTCTTCTTTATTTTTGTCAGGAATTTCTGCTTTATTTTTTATATCTAAGATGAGTGATGGAAAATGGTTTTTTTTTTATCTTTTTATATAATTTTTGTCCGATCTGTGTTTAAATTGTGCTAGTTTTTGCAAATGTTATTTCTATCTTCTTTTTCAAACTGTTTATATATATATTTTTTTTGTTTTATCTGATTTTTGTGTTCTTTTTGTTTGTTGTTACAGATGTTATTTTAACCTTAATCTTAAAATATCAAAAACAGAGAAGTTAAGATCATTTTTAGTGATTTTGTTTTTCATTATTTTTTTTTGTCATTTTTATTTTTTTTTCATAAATTTTTACCTTTGTATATTTCCAGGTCTTGTTATTTAATAGATTCCTCCCTTTGGAAGGTATTATTCCATTTCTTTCAATTGCCTACAATTGTATTTTCTATTGTCTTATTTCCCTCAAACTATCAAAAACCAAAATTAAATAATCCTACCACAGCAACTTTTGATTTTGTTTATATTTCACTATAAGGAGACTTTTACAGAATCCCTGACGTGGTCCTAGAATGGAAACAAGTAAGAAGTCTCTTCGGCGCAATCGAGTTTTCTGCACAGCGTGTACTGCTGTATGAACTTCTCAGCCACGGCTCATGAGTCATGTTTGAAAGCATATACAAAACATACGCTTATATAGTATATATGTATATATATATATATATATATATATATATATATATATATATATATATATATATATATATATATATATATATTATTATATATATATACACATATATATATATATATTCTATATATATATATATATATATATATATATATATATATATATATATATATATATATATATACTATATATCATACATACATATATATATATATATATATGTATATATATATATATATATATATATATGTATATATCTATATATATATGGTATGTATATATATATATATATATATATATATATATATATATATACATATCTATACAAATAAATTAAACACTACTCCTCTCCAACACAATTCGAGAACTTAAGAAGAAAAAAACCTCTACGTGTCAATTCAGCTTTCCTCCCCTTAAATAAAAATTGAAAATAAAAAAAAAATAAAAAAAAACAGAGGGAAAACCTTTCAGGTTTTTTTTTTATTCACTCAGAAATAACGAAAGCCATGTCCCGCCCGAATGATATCACGTGTGCGCGCCCACCGCTGCCCACAGTTCTCCTGGTTACATTTCCATTAAGTAAATTATGAAGCTATTAAAAGTTTACAAATTTCCCGCCATGGGGCCACCCCACCCCACCACCACACCCACCAACCCACCGAGAGACCTTACAGACCTTACAGACCTTACATCTTGTTCGGGTTGCCCCAGGTCCCTCAGTGTGAGGCACCTCTAATGTCTACCAGAGAGTTGCTAGTACATCTTCCGGTATATTTTGCATCTTCCAATCTTGGATGTCTGGGATGCAGTTTAGATATTTGTCGAGCTTATTCTTAAACACATCTACGCTCACTCCTGATATATTCCTCAGATGAGCTGGCAACGCATTGAATAGGACTCTGCCCCCCAGTTATCCGATGCTGGTGCGTTAGTGGATTAATGTCCTGTGTGCTTTCTTTCTTTATTTTTCCTGGTATAGTTTTTTGGCACTATTAATCTACCTCTGCTTGCTCTTTCTGATATTTTTAGTTCCATGATATTTTCTGCTATTCCTTCTATCTGTTTCCATGCCTGAATTATCATGTAGCGTTCCTCTTGGGTTCCTTTCTAGGACAATATAATTTTAAAAGAATTGTTAGTCTTATTTCCAGTAGTCAAGGTCTTTAACTTCTTCTATTCTAGCTGTAAAGGACCTTTGTACACTCTCTATTTTTGCAATATCCTTTTGATAGTGTGGTACCATATCATATTGCAATATTCAAGTGGACTACGAACATATGTTTTATAAAGCATAATCATGTGTTCAGCTTTTCTTGTTTTGAAGTGCCGTAACAACATTCCCATTTTTGGGGGCTTTACATTTTGCCAACAGAGTGCTATTTGATCATTGCATAACATGTTCCTATTCATCATCACACCAAGGTCTTTAACTGCTTCCTTATTTGTGATTGTCTCATTATTAGGTCCCTTATATGCATATAGCTTTCTTTCTCTGTCTCCATAATTTTATTGATTCAAATTTATCAGAGTTAAATACCATCCTATTTACCTCTGCCCAATCATATACTTTGTTAAGGTCTCTTTGTAGAGCGTTCCTATCTTCATCACAAGTAATTTCTCTACTTATTCTTGTGTCATCTGCGAAACTACTCACTACCGAATCCTTAACATTATTGTCTATGTCTTCAATCATAATAACAAACAGTATTGCAGCTAACACCGTACCTTGCGGCACACCGGATATTACCTTGGCTTCATCCGATTTCTCGTCGTTTGCAATAACTATCTGTTTTCTGTTGTGTAAAAATTCTTTTAACCATCTTCCTACTTTATCCACGATATTGTGTTTTCTAATTTTTCTTCGCTAATATATTATGGTCTACTTTATCAAAAGCTTTTGCAAAGTCTAAATAAACCACATCTGTTTCATTTCCGCTTTCATATTTTTGAATATGTTCTCACGGTGGACTAACAGTTGGGTTTGTGTACTTTTTCCGGGTACGAACCATGTTGTCCTTTTATTAAACAAATTATTTTTTTATTAAATGTTTCATAATATTTTTCTTCATTACCCTTTCATACACTTTCATAATATGTGAGTTAGACTCACAGGCCTATAATTACTTGCCTCTAGTCTTGATCCACTTTTTGAAAGTAGGGGTGGGTAATATATGCTAATTTGTGCTCATCATAAATCTTGCCTGTATCTACACTTTGTCTTAATAATATTGCAAGTGGCTTTGCGATAGAATGAACTACTGTCTTTAACAAAATAGCAGGAATTCCATCCAAGGCCCTGCAGCAGCTCCATTTTTGAATTTCATTAATAGCCTGCACAATATCAGCTTCATAATATCTATGTCAGCTAAATATTCACTATTTTCATCCCTTACTTCTATACATTATCTTCATTATCTATTCTAGGGGTGAATTCTCTCTTATATCGTTCTGCCAGTATGTTGCAAATTTCCTTTTTTTCATTCGTTAATCTCCCTTCAATTCTTAGAGGGCCTATTTCTATTCTTCTTTTATTCATCTTCTTCGCATATGAGTATAATAGTTTGGGATTTTGCTTGATATTTAATAGGGTTTTTTCTTCCAAGTCCCGTTTTTCATTTTCTTTTGATTGTATAATCTTTTGTTCTGCATTTTCTATCTTACTTTTTAGTTCTATAACTTTCCATGCATTTTTCTTTTTGCTAGACCTTTTTTCCCACTTTCTGATTTTCTGGAACAAGATCCTTCTGTCTCTTGGTATGCATGACTGATGTTTACTTTTCTTCTTCGGTATATATTTATCCACTATTTTCTTAATATATATATCTCCGTATTTACCTTTTGTTTTAGTCATCACTACGAAAATATTATCCCAAATCTTTGTTTAATTCTTCATTTATTTCTGACCATTTTATATTTTTACTGTAGAAGTTGTATTTTCCATATCCTTCCCACTTTTTCATTCGTGGCGTTATATCTCTGTTTTCACTTGCTTTGGAATGGGACTGTTAATTCTATGACATTATGGTCTGAAAATACTCGCATTATAAACTATTTCTTTCTTTAACATAATTCATCTCGTTCACAAATACTAGGTCTAAAGTATTTCCCTTTCTTGGTTGGCAGGTGAGTTTATTTGTGAATGTTGTATTCTAGTAGCATATCTAATAGCTTTTCGAATTGCCTCTTATCTTCTGCACTACTATTACTCTTTTTTCTTTTTTATATGTATAAGTACATCCACAATCTCCTATTTCGTTCTTTCCAGTCTACGAAAGGAAAGTTGAAGTCTCCAGATAGGAGAATAGTCCAGTCCTTGTGACTTTCTACATATACATCCATTTTTCTCTTATTATTAAGTCAAACTCTTTAGTATTAGGAGGTCTATATATTACTATTTTGGTTCATTAATTTTTCAGATTCAAATTCTACCGTTATATTAGTTCACATTCTGAGTTACTATATTTCTCATATATTTTTCCTTGTTTTTTGTCTTTCCCATATATTGCGGTTCCCCCTTGATTCCTATTTTTTCTATCTGATCTATAAGTTTGAAACCCTTTTATTTGATCATCATTCCCAGTCTCTTGGGGAATTACCAGGTTTCACTTATATAATATTCATTATATCTATTTTCTTTTCAATTTGGGTTAGTTCTTCTAAGTACTCTATTTTCGTTTTTGAGTTACTCGTAACTAAACCCTGCGCATTCATCACTATGATGGTTTGCGTGTTTTCTCCTTCATTTAATATTGGTAATAATAAGGATTTTCCATGTCTCTTTCCTGTTCTGGTATGTTGTTTCTTTTTTTCATTTCCAGAAATTCTGACATTAAAAAATCCAACTTTTCCATAATATTTGTTCTTCCTTCATCATAATTATTCATTTTGTGTCTGAATCTGCAATTTTCTCCATATCTGCAATATCCTCTTGCATAATAAAAACAGTTATTATCTCTTGAGTAGAATCTTGGAGCTGATGCATTGAAATTTTTTGCTGGCACCTCTGCATATCTCGTTGATGGCTTGCTTTTTTCTTTTACCTGATATTCTTCATCCTCCTCTTTAGGTTTTTGCATATTTTTGGATGTAGATCTCTGCAATCATCCTCATATCCATCTAAGTATGCACATTTACCATATATTTCATAGTTGTGACATACCTTAGGATGTTTGTAGTAACATTTTTCTCCATATCTGCAATTCCCTCTTTTCAAAAGGTTGCAGACTTGTCTTTTTTGTATATTTTTTCTCGTTTCCCGTCATTGTGTAGATCTGGGGGTAGAGCCTCTTCGGCATTTTCTTTTGTGCTGTCATATCGTAGTTTATTTCTTCGTAGGTATGCTGCTTTATAGCCTCATATGTAGTATCAATGAGTATCTCTGCATCCATACTTTTATCTTGTTCTTTGTTTTCCTTATCTTTTTCTGTCATTTTCAGTTTTGTTTACTTCTCTTACGTTTCCTCTTCTTCTTCTTCTTCTTCTTCTTCCTCTTCTTCTTCTTCTTCATCCTCAACTATTTGTACATTCAATCTTGATTTAATAACATTGTCTATCCATGGTAGACATGTTGAGCAAAAAATTCTTGTGTCTTTTCTCATATCTTGCATTACCTCAACACAACTGTGGATGGGTCGGAATGTTGCATGCAGCACATTTTCTGATTAGGTTTTGTGGATTAACTATGCTATACCACACCTTACACAGTTTACATGCTTTTGGCATTCTTTTTCCTAATGCATCAATTAGGATATTCACAAGGTTCACTTTATTCATTTTCTTTGTCGGAATATGTTGGTTTATGTATATTTTTCTTATGAGTCTCTTGACCACTTGGATTTTATTTGGAACTTCTTCAATTATTTCAAGATGTTTTTCATTTGATTTGTTCCAGTTTGAAGGATTGTATCCTTCTAATATATCTATGAATGATTTGTATCTTTTTGGTTAGGACGTGTTGCTGATTTCATAGATCAGAAATGCCAGTTCCCTTCCTGCTACCTCATCGTATTGCGAATCTGCCAAGCAAGCTAAATCTCGCCATTTTTTTCCGCAGTTGGAGCTTACTGCCATCTTGTTCTGATTTACAGTATTTCACTTGATAAACTAACTTAGAAGACGCTTTATCCTAACTATTTCCACACTAAAGAGAGAGAGAGAAAGAGAGTGAGAGCCAGTAAATGAACATAAATAAAACAGGAGCGTACAGTACTACCATTGCAGAAAAAGCACAGTATATACGTATGGTTAGAGAGAGAGAGAGAGAGAGAGAGAGAGAGAGATTCAAACGGTAAGGACATCACCACCCCCCCCCCACCCCCCCCCCCCCCCCCCCCGCTTTCCCCCAATTCACATAATGGCGAGCTGATGGAATAACGCTGTATTGCTGTTTCTGAATTGTCCAATCGCTGTTTTGCGCGTTCGTGGTCGATTGAAATTACGTCTCTGGCGTTCGAGTCTGAATTAAAGAGGTGTCGCTCGGATAATGTAAAACGCTGTTTGTTTCTCCGTCATAATTAGCAGTTTTTTTTTTTTTTTTTTTTTTTTTTTTTTTTTTGCGTATGCTAAGAATGGATGGGGGATAACTGAAACAAAGGATTTAT